>NC_133819.1:114126374-114429404 GCF_047830755.1 Zonotrichia albicollis | reverse complement strand
GATGGATAGCAGAGGAATCTCAGAACTTCACAAGAAAAAACTTTCAGTGGATGAAGAAAAATATTTTAGCAAAACTTTCCAATTTAACTGTACTTGTAGAGCAATATATTGCATTTTTACACTCCATTTCTTTTATTTGTACTAAACTGAGATTTTATTGTATGGAATAGGAAGAAGAGAAGTTTATTTTAGTTTTTATGCAGTTCACTGAAATTATTTAAAGAACGTTGTTTCAGAGCACCATTCAAAAACTGTCAGTTACCATGTGAGCTGGTAATGATCTATAAAATTATAAACTTCTCAGTTTACCAATGTTATGTTGTTATGAGCTAACTGTTTAATAAGTTCCTCTTTGTCAGGACTTTTGTTTATGCTTAGTTTGTTCCTGGGTAGCAGTGAAACAGGTCCATGGAATATATAAATGAAATAAATGCTCTTGGAATGCTTTTGGGCTGGCTGCTCTTTGGCATAACAAGAGTGAAAACATTTTACATCAGGCTGTTATCCAGTTTCCCAGTTTCTAAAATTTTACAGATGGGTTATCACAATGATCTTTCATTACTTTTGTTTTTTTTTTTCTCTTTTTTTATAACACTGGTCCAATTGTAGATAAATCCCATACTGATTGCATGGTCAGCCTGGTCCTACACGTCTTCCCACTTGCTGTTTCTAAGCCACCTGAAAGCCTTGGCTGATCACTGGGTACATCACCCAGGACAGCCAACAGTGAATGATTATTTGCAAACCCCTTTGTGTGCAAAACTAAGATAAACTGCTTTAGTTCAAAGCTTTTTTTTATGGAAATTCACTGAATGAGAGGAACAATGGGAGGTTTTGGCACTGTCTTGGTGGCAGCAGATGAGTTGGGGTCAATGGTGCTGCATCGGGCTCTGGGGTGGCTGATGGGAACATTCACCGGGGGGCTGCCAGCAGCTTCGTGGGCCAGAAGACTAAAGAAGTTATTTTGAGAATTGGCTCATTACAAAAGTGTGGAGTTAGATAGGAGTTGTGAAGGATGAAGAAGGATGTTGAAAGTTTTCTAGTATAATACAAGTTTTCAATATTTTCTTCATTTAAAGGCAAGATTTCTGAGCATGTGCAACAGGTATCAGTAGAGTTTTTTTGATTGTAACTTATTCCTAGTATTAATAAGTCCACTGTCATTAAGGAAAAAATAAAAAGAATGCATAATAAAACTACAAAAAGAATGTGCTTTCAAATTTCTAATTGGTTCACTAGCTTGTAAAATATTTCCAGCATTTTTCTCTTATTGAATAATAATGAAAAAAATAATCTAGAAATTGTCCTAGGTTCTCATCTTTCACTTAATGGGAGATGATCAAAACAGATTTAGTAAGTATAGAACTCATAAATGTATGCTGCTGTAACGGTGTCAATGCCTGGTAATTAATTCTAGCTTTGAGTAGCAGTGCAGCTTACAGCCTGACGTAATTACTAGCATATTCAGAGACCACAGGAAGGTTTGAGTAGGGTTTGTGGTTTGGCATTTGACTACAAATTATTTATTTTTTTTTTTAATGCCAGTATTTTTAAGGCAGTTTGTCCTGATAGGCTGGAATTTGTAATGACTGCCAAAAAAAAAAAAAAATGTTTACAAATTTCTGTATTTGTCCAGAATTGCTTAACCCATATGGGTAAGTCAGTCTGCAAGGAAATCTGGTTTTGAATGAAGTTCACATGGTAAAAAGTGCAACATAGAGAAAAAGCAAAGAAGGAAATGCAAAGGGTACTGGTGATGGTTCTGTTTCCTTTGGTTTCTGTAAAGGGTTGAGTCCCAAGGCCTAACACATTGATGCTGGTCTGTGCAAAGTGACCTTGAACTTCAGAGCTTTTGGGGTTTTTATAATACATGGCCTTATTTCATTGGACATGAGAAACCTTTTCTTACTGACTGTGCCTCTATTGGTTTTCAGCAAGGCCAAATTCATCATGCCTTTGTTGTTCTTCCTTTATATTTATTCCTGGCAACGTTTCTAATGATCTTTTAGAGTCCAATTTGGATTTTGGGACAGTAAATATGATGTCAGACTCCTAAAATCTTCCTACCAAAAAGCAAATGACTGCTTTGCATAAGCACACAACACAGAGGGCAACATCTCTGCATCTGCAACTGAAGTTAACTTTATCTGAAAACAAACTCCACCAAAAGTTTTGTAGGAGAGAAATATGGGAGGAAAATTAAATAGACACTGAAGTTTACTATGGAGAATTTTACTTGAAGGTCTCTGGGGCTGAAGGCTGTATTTTCAGTAGTCATGAGTGTAGACTGTCATTTGTGGTTGGACTAACAATGGGAAATACCTAACGATAATTGTGTATAAAAATAGAAGGTTTGGTTTTCTTGAATGCTCCTAGGAAAATTGTGTCTTAAGCAATACTAAAAGAATTTGTTTCCCCAAGTTTCTGAAAGAAATATTTGGATATATAAAAAAGTAAAGGAGAAGAAAATGTATCAGTCCTATAGATTTGAAGAGTTAAAAAGTCAAAGGCTTCGTGAAAGTAGCACTGCTGCAATATTTGCTTTCTTTTTTAACAGCAGTCCAACAGGGAGAAGGTGAATTACTGGTCTTAGTTGAGAAATATGGACAGGGAATTAAAAAGTAGATTTGTAAGGTTTCAGCATGAACTGTTTTCTTGAATTATTTAGGAACACCTTGTACACAGCACAAGCCTAGCGACAAATATCTCCCTAATACATTTGGCAAGAGAGATATTTCAGACCTATGACACAAAATTTGGTTTCTGTGATAAAAGAAATTGTTACATTCCATTTCCATTTTCTTAACAGAAAGTTCTAATTTAGTGTAGGGTGAGGAATTCCTTTTCTTTCCAACTCAATTTTTTCTTTTAAAAAATGGTGAAGAACTCTGACTTATTAGCTAGTTTGATAAATCAGTTTTCTTGCCTAAGCTTATGAAAAAAAGATGCAGTCTCCAAAGGCATTTAAAACTATTGCCTCTTATTATTATACCAAAAGGGAAAAAGTAAAGGAAAAAAAAAGTCACTAATAAGACGCAAGTCTCTTCTGTTTTGTCATGCTGGATCCCAAATAGAAATAAATCTGAAAGCTTTTATCTGTTCTACATAAATATAGTCCCACTAGTAAACATGATGTAAAAAATAAAATATTCACAATCACTGAGGAGCTCTTACATCTCTCTCATATTTCCTCTGTTGAAAGCAGCCATACCAACATGTCAAGTACTGCTGGGAGGTCAGGCTCAGAGGAGAGCAGTGCTTGTGAGCCACTGCAGCAAACACCATCTCCAGTGTCCTCCCAGCAAAGGACCAGGTCCATCACAGACAACGCTGGATCGATTGTGCTGTGGCAGCTCAAACTAAACCAAGGGACACCTCTACACCTCTCCTGCTGATGGGCCAGCAAAGCTCCTTTTTGACTATTTGCCCTAAATTCTGGTCAAGGAATTGGAGTTGCTGAAGTGTATCTGGTCACCTTTGGCACAAACCACATCTGCCAGTTGTGGGGGTACCAGCTGTTGGTTTCTCTGGGTCTGGATTGAAGGCACTTGCGACAGTATTTCATGTTGGGACTCAGGTTTTTATTATTTCTTAGCAGTAAAACAGTCTCACTACTGTGATTTTGGCAGCTTTTCATTAGAAGGCACAAAATGGCTCACAATCTCTTGTTACAAGGTCTTTCAAGACTAAACTATCCAATTAAGAACTGACACCTAGATTATTTTCCCTTTTAACCCAATAACTGATCCCAAAGAGCCCCCAATGCGGACTCTTCTGCACAATTACAAAATGTCACCCAAACCCAAGAAGTAGAAGGAAGAAGAAGCATGAGGAAGAAACCCAGGACAACACCCTGTGCCCTCCATCTTGCTTCCATCCACAACATACTAAAAATCCCAAAACTTCAATTTCTCACCAAGTGATGCACCTACACTACTCTCTATAATCTATTTCACACTTGTGTGGATTCGAGTCTATCTTGAAGTCTAGGAAACTTTCTCCATTAATGAGGGTCAAAGTCAGTGCTCCCCTGGGGGTCAGGGCACCCCAGAGCAGACAGAGAAGTACACCTGGTGCCCTGGGTTCCCACAGCCAGTGGCTTTATACTTGAATTTTATACTTATATTTTATACTGAGATTTTATAAAATCTCAGATCACCAGAGGAACTGCCAGAGCCTGAGTAACTCTCAGCAAAAAACTTTATGTCAACAAGGAGCACCATCCAAGAATTAAATGTTCCACTTGCTGGTTCCTACATGAGTGCTAACTGCTGGTACCAGCATAATTCCTATGTAACTACATCTGTCCAACTTTTCTGGTAATTACTTGGAGGCAGCATTGTATCAAAGTAAATACAAAGAATAATTGGATTATTTCAGCAAAATTTGCTCTGCATGTAGTCACTGATATGGAAACAAACTCCATTATTATTTCCTATTTGAAATTATCTGACTGATTAGGAACTGAATTGAAATTTAAACTGCAAAAGAGCAAGGTATTCTGAATTTATCCAATTTAAATACAATTTTTTGTTGTTCCCAGACATATTTTATTCTACCTCATGAAATGCACTTTATGCAATTTCAATTATTTCTGCTTTCTTAGGAGTATTTCTGCTACTTTTACAAAGGCTGCTAGTGATAATTCTTCCTTGCTATTAATGAAATTCAACACCAAACAGAAAAGTACAGCTTATCTCCTGACTTAAATTGTCTCATTAAGTTTGTGGTCTGAAGCAGGATTAGCAGCATTAGTCCATATGGTAGTTCTTTGCAATGTTGCAGAGACCTAAAAATGCATTTTATGCAAATTACCTAATTGATAAGAATTCAGTTTTAAAAATTCTTTTTTTTTTTTTTTTTGTTCATTAGATTTTAAAATGGGAAATTCAGATCAGCATTCATGCAGAAGCCATTTGCACACAGCAATTAAACTGTTGTTAATCTTTTTCTATCTCTGCTTTGCTGTTACTGTAAGTGTGAGAAATCCAGCCATTTCTTACACCACTCAAAAGGCTCACACTTATATAACCTGCCAGTTCTCTTAATCAATCAAATGTTAGACAAAGAAAATAGAAATAATAGTCTAGAAACCGTACCTAAATACAAGAAATAAATCTTCTATCAGAGTACTATTATATGAGAATATGACACCATAGCCTTCATTCACATATTTTAAAGGTCTTAATGAAGTGACTAGATTGGTTTATACTTTTAAAAGGAGCTTCAAGCATAGGCTAAAAAAGGGAACTTTCTACACTTTAAAATTTTGTGTTTCTGATCATATTGCACATGAAGGAAGAAGAATCTGGAGCTTTTCCTTCATTGTTGCAGATTCTCCCTGGATGTATTTAGAGCAGCAGGTGAACCAGCAGGCATCGTGCTACAAGATGCCAGGAAGAAACAACCTGAATGAATGAATAAGGTGCTCAACAACAGTAAAAATGTTTCCAGGATTATTATATTATTTTCTTTTTATTTAACAGAGCAAGAGAGACTTTAGTAAACTGCAGTATTTGCCACGACTGATGCCACTGGACCATTGGTGCTAGACCTTTATCCCTAGTTACTTGTACTTTGTTGTATCCTTTTATACACAGGAAAGGAAAACAACTTTTATAGAGATACAGAAAAGATGCTTTCCTGTACTCAATCACTGTTTAGAATTGTTGAATATAAAACAAACAGATACATATATAAGAACAAAAATTATTCCCCTGCTATGCTTTCAAAGTTTTAAGCAATGCAGAGGAAGCACAGTGTTGTTATTTTTCCAAAAGACAGCATCTTAAATATTGTAATTATCACCAACTATTTGTTTGGGTATGACTGAATCCAGAAACCTTTCCAATCCATTTCATTTTTAATTCTATCCCTTACTTTCTTTCCTATCACAAGTTTCAAATCATGTCCTTTGTTTGAAAGCAGCAATACTGTTGCGCCAATTTAATTCCATGGAGTATCATTGTAATTAGTGGAAATGCTTTAGCCCTTTTGCCTGCATCCTACTGGTGTAAGTAATTCAAACATTTCTCATTTGCATTTTCTTAAGTTTTAGATTAAATTTGATTTTTTTCAGTTATTTGTCCTGGGTTTTTTTTTGAGCACTTCTGATATTTCAAGTGCAGCCTTTAACTTTAAAACTGTTATGATTTAAAGCAATTTTTTTATTTTTTGTATTTACCTATGTTTCTGGTTCCTACTTTCTTTCTTGTTGATGGATGATGTTGATGGAAAAATACCAGCGCCTAACTCCTGTTTGCCCCCATCCCTGGTCTTTGTTGAGGTGCTATGAAGCAAATTAATTTTTAATGTGTCATGGTAAGTGTGGCAAAGGCTTTTTTCTCCGGATGAAGGGATTTTTTTGTTTGCAAAAAAGAACAACATCTGTCAGTCTGTGTGTTTGTTCCTTATCTCCTTTTTACGTCAAGATGGGTAATTGAATTGATGAAAGCATGAATGCAGTAGAGTAAGTAGCTCTGCTCTGCTCACGAGTGGTTTATAAGATTAAGACAAGATTATTTGAGCCCCTTTACCAAACATACCAGAACAAGGCATATTATGGGTCATTTCAGAGACAAAATATAATTTGTGCTAAGACAGGAGAGGACTTTCATTGTTTCATGATTTCAGGTTTATTTGGGAGCTCAGAGCTGCAGACCTTCCTCCACAGAGAGAAGTTAGCAGCTGCTAGCCCTGGTGGGCACGTAGCCTGGCATGAGAAGAGTCTCCTAACCAGGGGATGCTGGAAGGAAGCAATAAAGACCTTGGTCATACTGGGAGAAGTGTGTGAGAACAGTGTGTGAGACAGCCTAGGGAGTTGGATCAGCTTTCCTGATCCTGTTTCTGACAGCAATGCATTTGGCATGATTGGTAGGTATATACTTAAACCACTGTTTGTTTCTTTCCAAATTGAAAGAGGTAGAAGGATAGAAATCAGATTTGTTATTTGTCTTATTGACTTGACAGGGAGTTTTCAGAAACAGCACTCCTTCCAGGTGTGTGCCAGTGGCCAATCATGCTCTATCTTAGAAACTAAGGTTAAAGCAAGATCTTGGCTTGGGAAATAGAATTGCTGTAATACAAAGGCTCTGGGCAGTGAGAGCAGCTTGACATTGATGTATTTTCACCTCTGTTTCAAAGTAACATGTGTTATTCCACATCATTGCCAAATTTTTGGCTTGAATTCTATGCTATTTTCTCCTGAAGTGTCTAAATATGTGTAGGGCTGTTTGAAAATGGGCTATCACCTGTGCTATTCTCCTACCTACAATCAGCACAGTGATTTTTGTCTAGTGTGGAATTGAACTCATTGAAGTTGCAAAGTCTTGTAATGCTTTAAAAAAGTAAGGGAAAAAATACTGTCTAAAATAGCTCCGTTTCTAAGCAGAAAATATTTTAATATTTCTTTAATGCATTAGTTCTTTAATTCCCTCTGTGTGTGTGCGTGTTTGTATTTGAAACATCAGATGTAGGATGAAGTATTGAGAGAGTTTAGGAATAATTCATTATCATCTCTGACTTTTTGATGTAGGCACTTAATCTTGCCCAAGCTCCACTTTTCCTGGCATTTTTTATTTTCCTCTGCCAGATGGATACTTTGTACTAGATAACGTGGTTTTATTTTCATACATTTAAGTACTTTTAAAGTTTCTTTGTTTATAAAAGCTCTGCCCAGAAGCAGAGCCTTTCCTTGTCTCACATACCCACGTCCCCTCCCCTCCACCTGCTCATTTAGAACAACATTAATGCGTGCTGCTGCACTGAGGCGCGGGAGAGCTCCCATCAGCAGTAATTGTTGACCTACCACAGTTACAGTCAGTGATCAATAGATACTACTTTGCTGCACAGCAACAGCACAGAGAATTTGTGGACCCCACTGAGAATTTGTTTTCGACATGCAAACCCAGCTGATGGCCTTCAACTCTAACAGATGTCAGAGAGCGGCAGGCACCCCAGGGCACCCTGAAAGTGCTGCTGGAACCTGGCTGGGGAAAAAAGGAACGCTCTCAAATTACTAAGTGCGTTCTAACAAATCACATCAAAGTGGAGAAAAAAGCCTGAGCTGAAGAAAATTACTACTTTCATTTTCTTCCTTGCCTGGCGCTCCAGCACAGTGCGCGCTGCCGCGTGCAGGGCTCCTGGCCCCTGCGCTAATGAGCGGTTCAGCGCCAGGAGACAGCGTGGCTTCATGGCCCTGGCCACGGGGCTGTGACACAGGGCGAGCTGGGGACGTCAGGAAGAGCACACACTGCTAGGAACACATTAGCTAACTTGGTTACTTCGGCATATGCGGTTCGTATTCCCTTCTCGGAATCTCTGCTGGTCAGAGTGACCGCGAGATGTGTTAGAAAGTCTCTTTTCCCAGCCCGGCAGTCGAAGAAGGAGTCAGGATTCTTCTGTTCTCCTTCTCAAGGTTGTTTATTATTTCTTATCTATAAAATTATTTCTCTGGCCTGTTGAGATCTGTTCAGCCAGTCAGACAGAGGCACACTGTCTGCCCTCAGGGCGGTGTTATCTTTTTATACTAAAAACTACGTGTAAATTATTTACAATAACTTCCCAATACATATCACCTATGTTAGACAGTGAGTTTCTACCTTAAACCAATCCAAAAGTCCCAACATCACCCAGAAGATGAAGGCTGGAAGAAGAAGGGAGAAGGATAGGGTATGCCCAAATTCCTCCATCTTGGGACCCCGAGCCCCCATTCTAAAAACCCCAAAAATCTATTTTTCACCCTGTGACAAACTAACTATTATTCTACTTAAACTCTCTTGACTTGTAATTCTTCATATAAAGCTTGTAATTTTTTCCATGGGTCAAAATCAAAGTCACAGGTGTCTTGGGCTCTATGCCAGGGTCTCTGAGCCCCCTGGCAGGGCCTTGAGCCATCCAGGGCAGCCAGAGGGATGTCCTGGGTTCTGACATTCCCAATTCACTCCTTATGTGAATTCAACAAAATCTAATTCAATGCAGAGGAAATAAACTAAAGTGTGTATTTGTTTTTTGTTTTTTTTTTCCTGTTGATTATGTGTACAATATTTAGCTCAGCTTTTTTGTTTATTTGCAATACCTTTATTCCTGGAGATGTTAACTCAGAGGTAGGACTTGTCTGAACAGTGTATTTTAAATTCATTGATATGTTTGGACATCTCTGGTCATGATCTGTAAAACTGAACATGTATGTAACTACAAAGCTAAACATGCCTGGAGTCTATCTTGTCCTAAAAAATGCTTCAAGTTCAGTGAGCCAAAAGTATATTAATACTTAAAGAAACTCTGTCTCCAAAAGGAAAATAAAAAGGTAGCTGTCTGTATTTTTTCCTGGTACTTGAAATGGATTACTATCATTTCACCAAGTGGAATGTCACCTTATATCACTGAGGTATATCTTCAAGTTCTCTTATCTGTGAAATACCCCATTGCTGCTTATACTTGTGCACAGTCTATGCACTCCTCTCACACATGAAGACTCTCATTATACTCAATGGAAATAATTTTGTACTTAAAGGAAAGTTTTGACAAAAATGAAAAATGTAGCAAGGAACATTGTTCCATCCTCTACGTCTGCACCCTAATGGAGCCTGAGGAGCATAGAAGAGACCCAAGTTGTTCAGAAACAGAGGGAAAGCATACAGCTGGACTGAAATCTGGAGGGGTGAGCTTCAGTGTTCTTAGAAGGATATTAACAGATAACGTTGTGTAAAAATATCCTAGACCATACTCCCATACAAACTCACATAACATTGCACCTAGATTTTCATTATGATACAATGAGAAGGCTGCTTGTTTTCTTTATGAAAATAGTCATATTCTCAGAGAATAGGGAATCCTGTCTTGCTCTTCAGAAAAGTTCTGTGAATGATTTCTGCTAATACTTTTGTTATAACTCTTTCAATATCTTTAAATAGGATGTTGCAAGAAACTGACAGTGCCAGTTTTGAGTAGCTGCTGCAAGCCCTCTCCTTCTAGATGTCCCTTACAATCTGTGTCCTTTGATCTCTTTTCAGAGATTATAAAGGCAACACATACATTTTGGATATTCAGAGAGGCAGAATGTCCAACAGGGCAACCATAACAGAGAACGTCATGTTGTCAAGAATTGGCTGATTTGAACTATCATGAGTTGAGTTGTGAAGCAAACAACTATCAGTAAGGAATTCACTCACTGTGTTTATCTAACAAACTGTGTAGTGTCATGCGATCATGGGGAATGCAAACACCCCTTATGTAAATAAGTATTAAGAAAATATGGCATACATATATTTTAATCTGTCTGTAAAGCAAATAATTTAGTGTAGATATAGCAGAAATATTAGGTGTTTAATTCAAGCACCATCATTATCCTGTGTGTAATTGTGCAGTAAAAGAAAGAATAGTGTAATCACAGTACTGACACGGAAAAATGTCAACAATAGTAATGATACTACTACATTTGCAGCAGATGCTTCTACCCCTTTTTCCTGGGGTTATGCTCACCCTTCCCCACCTCTACTGGATCCAAAGGTCAGTGGCTTTGTTCTGGGGTTTAGTGTGTGGAGGAGTATTAGGAGGCATCACTGGTATCTGGAGCCCTTTCCCAGAGGGCTCCCAGAGGAGGGCCCCAGGAGGAATATGGTGCTCATTTTCCTGGTTTCTACTCCCATGACCCTCTTGGGGTCCACCATTTGTGTATTTGCTAACACTTCTGTATTGTCCTTTTTCTTCATTGCTCCTCACTGCCAAGTCATATCCATACTTACTGTACAACAAGGTACCCCTTGCATGTATTTCTTTGTTCTATTTGTCACCCCAAAGACCAGTTCTGTCCAGCTTCAGGTGTTCTCTTATGTTTTGAAGGCTTTTAACTGAATATTTTGAAGATCTGTGCACAGCTGTGAGGCTATGTGTACAAAACACCTCTTGGCACTCCATGTCAGTATTTACCTATGCCACCTCCTGCATCCCCGTTTTGCAGAGACTCTGCTCTCACACTAAGGATGCACTTTCTGCACTACCACATTGTGTGTGAGTCATAAATTTCTCATTCTGCCAACAGAGGCCTTTCAAACTCACTATAAGAATGTGATCTGATACTGGTAGTGGCAATTCTCTATTAACAGGGCTACATAGTTATAGAAATAAAAGGCACTGGAATACACGTGGGCCTTTTTAATGCAGTGCTTATACTTCTCAAAAGTTCTCCTTGTTATAAAATAACATTGCAGACAAAAAACCCTCTCTTTTTGCCAATGAAGAACTTCAATTGCAATACAGAACAAGAACGCTGCAAGATATTTAGATATCTTATGTTGAGGAAAGCTCTTCTGTTTGGAACACCCTCCACCCCCACACACACACTGATAAACTTTAGCTTTTAGGATTCTCCAGCTGTGCCTCCAGCAATAATTGGGGTCATTAGTCTTTGCCTCCCCAAGCTAATTACCAGCACAATCCAAATGTCATCAGCAAAAAAAATGCAGCTTGAACAGGTAAAATGAGGCAGCCACATGCAGGTAGAAATAAAGGGGAAGAGAAAAGATAAGACTTTTTTCTGTGCCTGTTGTATTTGGTCCTCTGACTTAAACACCTAGATGTGCTTGCTTCTACAAGCACTCTTTACTTTAACAGGTTCCTAAGTGATTATTTACTGTGAAACTAGTGCAGAAGAGATGTTTATGCCTTTACTCTGTTCATATTTAATTGTGCTATCCTAAAGTAGAAATAAAGTTCTTTAATTTTGGTTTGAAGTGCGTTGCATTTGAACTGCAGTATGCAGTAACTTTAGTTCTGGTATTGTGAAAAACTAAGATTCTTTCCAAGTCTGACCAATTTTAAAATTGTAAACATGGGCTTGAAAAGCCACAAGAATGGCTAATGCACTATTAATATGGACTCTTCTTTTTACAGTCAAATTTTAAAGTCAATTTATGAAGAATTGTATGTAAAAATACAATTAAGAGAGAGGTGTAAGATGTATCTTTCTTATACAGAAGAGATTCTAATTTGGCCCTAAAGTATAACATGAACATTAAAATGTTATAAATAAATACTTGAATTCATATTAACATGTAGAAAGCGTCTCTTTAAAAGCTTTGCTTTGACAAATATGCTCTTTTTGACCTCAGGAAAATTGTATGGTGAAGTGCATTTTTCTGATGAATGGAGGAAAAAATAAGTTTTCACCTCAGGTCCAGAATTTTGCTCTAAATTGATGGCTGTGGATTGCATAGCAGGTACTTACTAATGGGGCAAATCAAAGGTTCTTCCAGTTTCTGAAAGCAATTTTGAGGAAGAGTTCATAATATCACCTCATGTTTCATATAGCTTACAGTCATGCAAATAAATCAAAATGATTCTATGAGGAAAAAATGCAAATGATTGGGTCTCTAGGGCAAGATTGCAGGTATATTTGCATTCCTTTAATTAGAGCATGGGATAGCAATGTGCTGTGTGCAATATATTTTCCCTAGGTAAGTACATACAGGGCTCTGCTGCATAGCTGGGAGCTGCAGTCCAGGGCAAGTTTTTTGTTACTGAAGACTGGATTAAGAGGAGCAGCTTCAGGACCATTGATAATTTGCGGGGTTTGATCATTTAGAGCTGCAGCTTTTGGAGTACGAGTAGCTTTGTATTGCTGTGCAAGGGAAGGAAATGGATCTGGCTTTTATGCAGAATATCTGAGCTTATCCACCTGTGTCACATTAGCAATAGGAAGAGATCTGAGAGTTGGCTTTAGGCCTGCTGTTCATGCTTGCAAGAAAATGTTTTGCAAGAATGAGTTCTCAGGAAATGAAGAAGTTCTGTTCCCCTAACTCTTATTTTTAGCAGTCTCATTTGAGAATCACAGAATGGCCTGAGTTGGATGGGACCCACAAGGATCATGGAATCCAGCTCCCAGATGAATGGCCCATACAGGCATTGAACCCACAACTTGGCCATTTTAGCACTATGCTCCAACCAACCACTTCTCCACTTATGTTTATAGCTCTCGGCCAAGTTTTGGACATTTTCAATTCACACAGTTTTGAACACCTTTCAGGCTGTCTCTGAAGGAGAAGGGCAACATTTTGAATACAATAGCTGCACAATTATGTGGGAGAGATGACAAATTCCCTATCTACTGAGTGCCAGAGATGGGAAATGCATGTAAATTAGGAATAATTTGTAGCTAATGTAGCACATTCACAGCCTGACTGAGTCCTTTATTACAGATTCATGATTACAGCTGAATCAAAATATTTTCCTTTGTGATAAAATGCTACATATAACAGAAAGTGTAGAGTGTATGGGCAGCAAACACCTGTTTAGGTCCCATCACTGCTCTAAGTGGCTGATTGGTATGGTTTTCTTAGCTGTAAAATTTCATGAGAAAATGGCTCCTCAATAGCAAAAAGGTGTCACTTACTACTTGGCCTGTCGTTGAAGAAGAACAAAAATGTGGGCAGGGAACTAAGGGGAAAGAGAGGGGTGGGAGATCTGCAGGCAGAAGACATGGAGTGAAATGTTATTGCGATTGCAAAATGGCTTGTGTGAGCAAGAGCCTCCTGCATTCCCATTCCTGTGGATTATGGGTCTGGTAATGGGAACATTAAAGGAGCAGTTTCAAAGTCAAAGGAATTCCTGAGAAACCAGGAATGTTTTGCAAAGATGAGGGTTACAGTCCATGTTCCTGTTCCTTGTGTATGGGGTGGAATGATGGCCATGGGTTGAGGGGCCGATGAACCTCTCTGGCAATTAGGGGAGGAAGGTTTTCTCACAGATGTTTTCAGATGAAAACTGAAACTGATTAAAATGTTTCTATAGAAATACTAGGAATTAATGCATGTTTTCTCAAACTGAAATTTTGATTGATTATATTGGTTTTTTTCCCCCAAGACAACTGAAAAATTAGATTTTCCAGAATTGTACTGTAGTTGAACTGCAGAGGGTGCAGGACACCTGGCACTGTCTCTTCTGTGGCTTAGCTGTGGAAATCATTAGGAAATGTGTGGGCCAAAAGGGTTTTCAGTCCCACTTCTCAAGAAAATGCAGTGGAAATGACAAAAGTTTCTCAAGGCTTGTCAGCTTGTGAGTGTTGAGTTGTGTGTTGCTTCTGCAACAGAGGAATTTATGATAAATCCTGTCTGCAGTACAGTTTTACAGTTGCAGTTTTTTTGCCACCTGTGACTCTTTTTGAAAAAAAAACCCCACTGTTTCATTTTAGAACCAGCTGAGATCAAAACTTGCCATGTAGTTTCATGAAAAAAATTATTTTGTTCATGTTTTAATAGCCAACATAACTTATTATGTTTTTTCATTGATCAATTCATCTGTTTGCCTGAAAAAGCTGTCAGAAAACCTATTTATTTGGTAATGTGCTGTATACTCTTAGGAGTATTTCACATTTCTTGATAACAAATTACCAAAGTGCATTTTGAAAGCCAGTTGAAATAATCCAGGAATTCTTTTTATTCTCTCTCTAAGAGAGTGGAGGTGTGTGTTGAGTTTTGTTTTCTTTCCCTCTTCAGTTTTATTAATTTTAAGTTTGAAAGGTTTTTTTTCAGAACAAAGTCTTTTCCATAATTGCAAACTTGAGAAGTGCCAGAACTGATGCTGCTATCCTACCAATTACAATAAAAGTTTTCTGTCCAGGCATCTCTCTGTATTAGTGTGCTCAGAGTGTGCCACAAATGATAAATTGCCTAGAGCAAATTCAATAGTTTTCAACAACAAAAAAAAAATTATTTACAGGCAAACTGAGAGATTGTTCAACAAAAATAATAAAAGTCTTTTATTTGACTCACTTGAATAGACCGCAACTGGCTACTGGGCTGCAGTTCTGAATGAAGCTGCAAATGGAATGTGAATTATGAACATAAACACTATTATCCATTTTTCCAGTTCATTTCTCTTGTGTGGTAATTCTGCCTGTTACCCTTTCTGATTTATTATAAGCTCTGTCAACAGGAAAAAGAAATTAGAGATCAACAAATGTACAAGGCCTGTGTATGTGTGTGCATGTTTATGAGACTGAATTTTTCTGAAATACTGGACCAGAGCACTGGGTTCTTAAAAAGATATCTATGTCTGAATCCTTTGCTGCATCCTCATGTGGCTTCATACCATGAAAACATCAGACTTTTCAAGAAGAAAGGTTTTTCTGTTGCTTTTGTTTTTCTGCAGATAAAATTACTTCTTTTCAGAGTAAAATATTCTATTATGGATTTTCCAGTGGAGCAACTGCTAAGCTCACCTCACTGACTTACAGGATTCCCTTTTGGTGGAGGACAAAAGGTAGAAGACTCCCAAGTTCATATCTCTATTGCCTCTTCTATAGCACTGTAGAAAAATTATATGTGAGCAGTGTGCTCCTGAGCTCTGGAAAATGTTCCTTCACTGAAATGGTCTTTGAGATTTCTTTTAACTTACAGGCCTGGATAAGGTTTTTGTTGTCACTGTCATATTTTCTGAAAAATCTCTTTGCTCAGGATTCTTCTCCCGGGAAGCTGCGAAGCCTCAGAGAAAAATTAAAACAATCATTATCTGATTTGCTTCTCCTGTGTTTTGCTGCTTTGGAATATGTTTGGACATTTTTTACCAACAGATGATTGTTTCACTGGTTTCTGTTGTGAATTGCTTTGACTTAATGGCCAACTGGGGCCAAACTGTGTTGGACTCTGGAGAGTCACAAGTTTTCATTAGTGTCTTTTAGCCTTCTGTCTGTATCCTTTCTGTATGCTTTAGTATAGCTTAGTATGGTTTAGTTTAGTATTCTTTAATATAATATAGAATCTTAAAATAATAAATTAGCCTTCTAAGAATATGGAGTCAGATGCATCATTCCTCCCTTGGTCAGGGGTTTCAGAAAATACAACATTTGGTGACAGAGCAGAGCCACTATTTTACCTCTGTGCTCTGTGCCAGTTGTACAGAGTTTGTTCAAAGTGCTCTATCTATAATAATCTTGCCACAGTCTGTGGACATGGGCTGCAATGAGTACTACTCCTATCATTCAAGACTGAAAGGACCAAATCCTACATTAGTGAATGGTGATGGCCAGTTTGAGGAATGAACTGAAACTTCCATGTGGTGCCAGCTCTTAGCTAGCAGTAGAGAAATGCAGCAGGTTTGGGCTCAGTTCATAACAGCTCCCCCCATCTGCTCTTTACTCCCCACAGCTTTCCCTGCTCCAGAATGAACTCTCCATCAGCTGCAGACATTCAGGAATGTCCATTGACTCCAGTGTGGGACTGTAGGAGGATCTAGAGCATCCCCTTCCCTTCTTCTTGGCATCTGCAGGGCTATTTCTCATGTTTTTCTCACTCCTCTCTCACAGATACTGTGCAGCGCTTCTTACCATCTGAAACATGTTACCAGAGAGGAGCCAGCACCGCTGCTGATGGGCTCAGCTGTGCCCTGCAGTAGGTCTCCTGCAGATGTCTGTGCCAGGAACGGGACAGCCTTGGCCTCTCCTTGCAGAAATCACCTCTGCCAGCACCTGGGCATCTGCAGGCAGTGTGGGAAGCAGAACTGAGCACATCTGGGATGCCTCGGGAATGATCTCCACATTCCTGGTGTCTCCTCTGCCCAGGGTGTCAGGAATATGTCGGGCTCTCACCTACTGATGTGTCCTGAGTATCAGAGATAAAATTCAGCTGTTTTCATCTGGTCATTAAAGATGGTGATAATGGTCTTTTTAATGCAGTTTATAAATTCAGGATGGAGCATTGCTTTTTCTCAGAAGCTCACAGGGCCTTAAGACCTCTTGAATAATTGAAGAGGTTTGACAGTAAAAGGATAAATTGGGCATTTAGCAAGGATAATAAAAATCAGATCCATTCCCTCTCTCCCTTTCTCTCTTCTAAAATGGTTTAGAAACATTTTTTTAAAATCCTTTTGATACCATAAAAACAACAAGATCTGTACTTCTGCTCTGTAACTACAATTCTGTTTTCTTTCTTGTATTAGTGTTGTGTGAAAAAGCCATGAAATCATATGATATCTTTCCTCTTCAGTTCATTTTAAGGTCCTCTTTGGTGTATTAAAGGCAATAGTTTAAATGTAATTTTACTCATCTTTCATTTCAGAAGCAATTGTTTCTAAAGTAACCACTAATGAGAGAGTATATCTGGTGAATGTGACTGCTCATTTAGTAGGTCTTCCCAAGACACCTTTACTGAACACGTTATTGATCACTGAAATCAAATTAGGAAAATTTATCTAGACTTCTGGAAGCTGTTCTTTTTTTAAGGCACAAATTCTGTTTTAAATGCCAATGTTCATGGGCAAATATATGTGTTGTTGATTTTTTTAAAACTATCAGCATGTACCTTACTCCTAATTACTAATGTCAGAGCTTTATTCTTGTGTGGATATCTTCTTGCTGCTTCTAAAATTTTTGAGCAAGACTTTGAATCCTATGTGTGACTGATCCAGTGGGCAAGCTGTGCTTTTGGTTGTAGAGGGGTGAAGGAGCCTTCCTATTGCACATAAGGTACAAAATACATAGATAGGAGCCCTCTGAAGAGAAACCATAGATATATTTCTAAGGAACTTAGAAAAAGAAATGTTTATAAAAATAAATCCCATTGGTTCGACAGATACTCTTTTCTTCCCCCAAAGTATGTATAGTTTGGCTTTAGGAAGCTCCACATTTTTGTGGAAACAGGAATTTCTACTATTTTAGGAGGAAGAAACAGACCAGTGATGGTTTTAACTTCCCTTCTTCTTTACCTAGCTTTAGATGACAAACTCAGGCTCCAGAAAATTTTAGTGCAATTAATTTGCAGGACAAGCGTTCATCTCCCAGGATGTAAGAGGTATAATTTGCATTTAACACTCTTTCTAAATTTGCTATATTTTGTGAAAATGTTATTTTAGACAGTGCTAAAAGACTTTCTAAACACATGCAAGAGAAATGAGAAAAAGCCTACACAACAAAATGGCACAAAATTGATACGTGGTGGGACACTGCATAGACCTTCTCAGGTAAGCTTCTCATGTTAACCTGCTGCTGCAGTTGACAAAAGTAAAAGCCCAACCTATTTTTAGTTGTCTGCTTTAGGATGAGATGAATCACCTGCTAGAAGGAATGTATTCACAACATGAACTTGAGAGGCAGCCTGGGGTGACTAGCTTGGATTTAAATGTCTGTGCTATTAGACTAGGGAAGAAAAATCCCATTCCTCTTACCTTATTTCTTCTTGGTGCAGGTAGTTGATTCTCTGTGCAGCCATTGAGAATACCACATTTGCAGGCATAAATGCCTTAATTCTATTCCCAGTAATATTTAACAAACTGAAAATAGAGATCAGCATCTTACAGAAAACGCATACATTCCTGGCAAGTCACCTTCAGGGGAATGAGCTTACTTACAACCTTGGAAAGAAGAATAGTTTAATGATATACTTCTGCTTGACTGGTTTAATATCCTTGCTTTAAAAGAATAAGTATCATTCTCATCTTCTTGAGGCTGTTGTTCAGATTCTGTTTTACATTCTTACATGGCGCTTTTAAGTACCACATATTTATCTGCACAAAATCCCTATAAGAAATGAAAAAGCTACCTTTCCACTTTCTATAAATGGGAATCTTAAACACAGGACTTTGCCATAGGCCTAGTCCCACAGCAAATCTATCCCAGATGAGGAGACTTGAATATATCTCTCCCAGGCCCTGAGCTTTAATTAGACCAATCCTTTTCCTCTGCAAGAGACATCGATAGGAAACCTCATCTGTATGAAGTATATGTATGTGATGGTCATAACAACCCCATTTCTCCTGTCAAGGGATTGATTGTACTAGCATTGATCCAAGCCCTTGCTGATGAAGTTGTGTTTCTTCTTGAATAGGACTCAGTTTATCACTGTGTGCAGGCCTACAGAAATGTACTTTGCCTCTAAAGCCATTCACACCTTTAACATAACATTGAACAGTGAACTGACTTCTAAAAGGAACAGCAGGGTAATCCTTAATTTTTTTTCCACGAAGAATCTGTCTTTGTAGGAGGGCTTGATTTAATCTGGTTGCAGAGACCTTTTAACCTTAATGAGTTAAATCACAGAAAATATTAAAAGATGAGCATATCTACAGAAAAATTACAATTGTACTAAAATTAATCTTCCTGCATGGGTTGGTAATTCAAGAAAAAAAATCCCAAAGACCTGTTACTGGTCTGTATGTGTACATACATGTATATATACACACATGTAGAACTTATCACAATACTGGAGCATTCCTATTTTTAATCTAGCTGGGTTAGGCACTGCCTTGGGCACAGCTGCAAGACCTGAATCAGCTCAGCCTGCAAGACTTGCTGGAAGAGCAGAGAAAGATTTTGGGCTTCTGGTGTGCTCTTAGTTCTGTGGCTGAACCTGCAAACGTGTTTGATAAATTAGGTTACACCTGGTTTGTCACTATGCTACATCTCAAACTGAGCATGCTTTGAACTAATATCCAGTAAGTAAGGGCTGCAATAAAGTTGTGTGACAGCACATGGTAATACACATTGAAGTTGAATTTTTCTCTGACTCACAATTACAGTTACTGTTTTATAGAATCTCTCTGTGTTGATTGTGCATGAAGCTGTTTTTGCAGGTAAAAGGGAGGTTAAATACCAAGTAGTTTAGTAGCAAACAGAAAACCAAATGTCTGTTTATATGGTTAGAGTCAAATACTAAATGTCACCCTCCTTCCAAACAAGGAGAAGGAATTGACAGAGTTGGGTTTGTCACTGGAAAGGTGTCTCAGTCACTGAAGAACCTGCTGCTGAAGAGTGGTGGTCTGGTGTTTTGTGCCTGCCACACAGGCATGGAAAAGCATATTGCAGGTGCTGATTCAACAGAATGACCAGAGCAGGAATGGATGTATTTTACTCTTCATCATAACTTAAAATTTTATTTTGGAACAAGAAGAACTTCTTGTCACAGCAAATTTCCTATTCTTGACCCCACTGAAATGGCATGTAACCAGTTTTCCTAGGCAGCAATGTTAGCCTCAGAGTGCCAGACTGTGCGCACTGTGTGAGTGCACTGCAATACAAAAGCAGTTTTCTGATCCCAAATTTCTGTGTGCAAATCTGCATGGAAAATCCCTTTCCAAGTATGTGAAAGAAGCAGATAAAAGCCAAGCTCATATATTTTGTCAAAAGTTGCAGTATCTCAGCAAAAAATTGTTTCCAGTGGGAAGGGAAGGGAAGGGAAGGGAAGGGAAGGGAAGGGAAGGGAAGGGAAGGGAAGGGAAGGGAAGGGAAGGGAAGGGAAGGGAAGGGAAGGGAAGGGAGAAGAGAGAAGAGAAGGAAAAAATAATAAAACTCCCAGCCAGCTCTAATCCCTATGCATAGAAGTATATTTGCTGTTTGCTTCATACGGATGACTTGTGGGTAAGATCCACTCACATAATTAACAGTGTTGCAGAACTGAGTCTTAAATCAATTCTTTTTCTTTCCCAACAGCCAGACACCCTGAGGAGTGTGAAAACAGAGCCTGAGGAAAAATTGATAGGATGGATTTCTACACTAGAAACAAGTGCTTTAATTTGTGTTTGTAGCAAAAATGTGCTGTCTAATGCAAAGCAGTTTTGTTCATTAATTCTATATTCTCTGGCTAACACCCTCCAAAAATAAAGACTGGGTTTCCCTTTAATTTTACAATGCTTCCAGTCTACAGTTATCTTCCTTTTTTTTTTTTTTTTTTTTTTTTAAGTAATAACTGTTAGTACTAGAATTTATTGCCAAAATTAAAGCCAGGTAAATTCTATAAACCAGAAGTTTATGCAAGTGTTAGTGTTATGCTTTTAATTTTCTCGTGCAACTATAGGAAGAACAGAATGTACTGCAGTATGTTTTGGGACATAATTTTTCAATGATTTTTTTCATCACATTTTTATGTGTTCTACTTTTCCCCTTTGAGCTTAATGGATAATATCACATTTTTTTCTCGTCTCTTAGATTTTTCTTTTCCCTCAAGGGATTGTTGAGACTGTGCTGGGTTTTCTTTCAAGAGAATAGATAATCACACAGGAGTCAGTGGTCTGAGGTAAAACATACTGTGTCTTTGAATTCTTGTTGAATCCTTGTACTGAAATCAGACTGAGGAGTGGAAAAGTTTGTGTCAATGAAATTAAAATTGAGGAGGAAAAGCTGAAAAGCAATGGGGAACTATGGAAATCCTAACTTTGTGTGTTGGATGACTCAGATCCTGCAGGACAGTGTCTCACCAGTAGCTGCTTGAAGTTTTGTACCTGGGGACCATGACCTGCTACACTGGAACTGGAGCCCTGAAACCTTGGATCACTACAGAGTGCTCAGGTGGCTGCCACAGGAAGGATTGCTTTTCCTCTGCTCAAAGTAGAAGCAGTTGCTAGGAAGTTGTGATCAGCATTCTTCTCTGCTGTTTCAGAAATGGAACTAAGGAGTGGTTATGTAATATAAATTACAACTTTTTTTTCCTTTTTTTCCCCCTTTTGCCTTCTCAAGGTAACATTAAAAAAGTCTGGATCTTAGTAACATTGGGACAACTCAAATTTGAACCTGAACTGGTAAGCGGGACTTTGAAGCCATGGTCTAACAGCACTCTTTGATGAACAGTGTCTGGATCCCCTCCCTGAGATGAAATGTTCCTTAAACACTTACAGATGCCTTGGTAGCAGAGGTAGACTCGCTGCCTAAAGAAACAGAGGAAAGTAATCACTCCCCACGAGCTCGCACTGAAAAACATTAATCAGGCAAATGTTGCAGCTCAGCAGGAGCACAGCATAGATCCTTGCATTAACTTCTAATAAGCATGGGAACAGCTGAGCTTGATAGCTTGTGCACATCACCTTTAAAACATGGCTTTACAGTTTTTGGAATGTGTGACTGGCTACCTCCATGAGCCTGAACTGCATGGTCTGCATGTATTATCATTCAGCATATGCTCAGGGATTTTTGAACTTTGTCTCTTTATGTGGAATGAAATCCCTAGAGAAATTAGATATCTTCATTTATCCTGTCTCACTGTCCAGCTGAGTCACCAAAAGAGTTTGAAACAAAAAATTTGGCATGAGGGCAGTTGTACATGTGTGAGGATCTTAGAGTAGGCATTAGGAAGATAAATGTTATTTTGCTCCCTTATCCCCAGAGGAGAGATCCTTCTTTTGTCTCATGGCAGAGCATACAGAGAGATGAAAAATTAATGCATGTGGGCTGACCGCTAGTGTCACTTCTTAAAAAATGAAATTGCTCCAGTTGTGAAATAAATCTGCTAGTCTTCACTACCAATCCCAGATTCACAAAGGATGTTTGAATAGGAATTTTGAATAGCAAGTGGTAAGGACAGCCTGGTAAACACGGGATGGTAGGTTGTGCCCAGGAGATTCTTCAGAAAATGGGGTTCTTGCTGAAGAGTTAAAACACGTTTAGAGATGAAGATTTAAATGGTTGGTCTCATCTTGTGAAATTTAGGTTACTGTGTGTGTCTTTAGAGCCTAATTTCTAAGCAGCTGAAATTCAGCATTGTTTTGCTCAGGTGCAGAACTGGTGGGGGGAAATTTTAGGAGACACCAGCCTGTCTTGGCAGAGGTGAAGGATTCCATCCCAAAAGGCACTCCTGCAGCTGCGTGGTGCAGGCAGATTCACACTATCTGAAGCAGAGCAGGCCCAGCTGCTCACTGCAGACTTTGGGTATTAGGGTTACACCCCTCCCTGAGCTCATTGGGTACATGATTAGGATTTCTAAAGAAGTTGTAGTCCACACAAACCAAGGAACATTGTCTAAGGTTCCCTTTCAATTTTAGTGTAACTTATTTCTCTTCTAAGAAGCATTCTGTCCTTGTGACTGAGCATGTTCATAAACACGGTCTGTTGGAAATGTTTGTTCACTGTTATACTCTTATTTATGTACTCAGTTTTGCCCACAGGTTGAAAATGTTCAGCTCTACTCCACAGAATGGCTCAAAGGCCATTGAGGAAATAATCAAGGAGATGAAGTATTCTTGCTCTGTCCACACAGTCCATGCAGCAGCTCAGCAGCAATTGAAATGCCACTTGAAATATACATTTAAATTTTGTACAGGAACTACTAAAGCTCTCTCATTCTCAGCAATTTGAGAAGTTCAACACAGCAGGCGCCAACCTCCAGTACTGCTTCAAACTGCTGTTTCCTCTCTTTACTGCTAACACAAAGCTTCAGAAGAAACACCAAAAAAGACTATAGAGAATTGAATGCATAAAACCTATGGAGACTCATTAGCATTTGTTGACTTTTTGCCCTGTTTCACAGTGAATGACTCAATATTATTCAGCTCATCTAAGTACAATGGAGGAAGGAGCTCAGCTATTCCTTTTTTATTTCATTTTCTGTCCTTGACTTTCTTCCCATATGTTAAATGAATAAAGACAGGAAAAATGTCAGTGATGACATGATCAGTTCCATTATTAACCTTCCCATAAACAGTCATGACTCCCATGCAGTTTCTCTTTATATTCATCATTCACAGAGTACCTTGCTAACAAGCCTGGCAAAAAAGACTTGCTCAAACAAAAATGAGAAATGAATTATCTCAAAACATTTTCCTGACATGTCTCATGTTTTCAGTGATTTAAAGCTGTATATTTGTATATTGTTGGGGGGGGGAACCTGCACAGTAAGGATATATATATATATATATATATATATATATATATATATATATATATCCATTTCTCCATTTTTGAGTTGTGTGAGTCCTTAAATTCAAAGATGGCCAGAGGGTTGTCTGCAGCCATCACCTGCCTGTCTGTCAAGGTCAGCCCACTGCCTCCCTAAATGAAGTTTCCCTCTGTAGTTTGTGTTCCTTTCCATTTGCATAAGGGAAGTAGTGGACACTTTTGAGGTTAAGCAAATGTAAAAAGGGTTTACGTTCCAGGCACTTTAATACCCTTTCAGGTCTGGGTTTTGTTGCTTTTTATGCAGTACACTATAAACCCAAGAGGCTGCCAGATCTGTTTCCAGATTGTTTGTTATATTAAAGAAACATAAAATTTAGAGTTTGTTATATTAAAGAAACATAAAATTTAGAGTTCTAAGATTCTGTTGCCAACCAAGAGATTTCTCCATTGCAGCTGTATGTCTGCAAATAAAATAGTGAGTCTGATTCCTTAATATTAACCCTCCAACTCCCCCACAAAGAAACAAAAAGAAAAGATCCAGAACAATAAAAGCAAACCCTCAAAACCCACTCTGGCTATTTAATTATTTAAAGGAGCTTATTCAGAGGCCTGAGTTTTGCTCCAGGTCTTTCTTTTCGAGTATGTGGTAATGTTAGCTTCTGTAATGTGTATGGTGGCAATCCAAGTTTCAAATTTTATATACTGTTGTCTTTCTGCACATTTTAGATTCACCCCAGCACCTTCAGGAGGCTTTTCTTATCGAAGCTACCACCCTTCCCAGTATATTATATAAACATGCCAGTCTCTACCCGTGGCAGACAATGGTGGCACCTCGGATCCTAGTGCCAGATTTCAGGAGGCTGTGGGCTCTGTAAAGAGATGTTGTTCAATCTGAGACCTACAATGCCAACTCCCCTTACCAGGGAGTTCAGGAATTATCCTAGGCAAGGTGAGCAATGACTGCTAGGGATGCCTTCAGCCAGGCCACACTTGTGTGGTTTGAACAACAGAAAATGTAGCTGGGGAATTAACTGGAACTGTCACAGACATTTTTTATGAAAAATCCTTTCCTTAGGATTTTTCCTCCTGAGAAGCTGAGAGTCTTCAGGAACAAAATGTAAACATTGATTATCTGCTGCTGTGGAATGCAACAGGTAGATCTGTGATTGGCCCATGGTGGATGTTTGTAATTAATGGCCAATCACAGCCCAGCTGGCTTGGACAGAGAGCCAAGCCACAAACCTTTGTTATCATTCTTTCCTATTTTATTTTTAGCTAGCCTTCTGATGAAATCCTTTCTTCTATGCTTTTAGTATAGTTTTAATGTAATGTATATCGTAAAATAATAAATCAAGCCTTCTGAAACATGGAGGCCGATCCTTGTCTCTTCCCTCATCCAAGACCCCCTGTGAACACCGTGTGTCACACTGGAACCATACTGAGCAGAAGGTTAGTTTCTTCTTCTTTTCATGGGGTGATGTGTGGGGAGGCAATGAAGGCACCCCTAGCCATATTTTTGTGTTTTTCTTGCTTCTGTGTGTACTGATCACAAAACACCTGTAGGACATACATTTGAGACAACAGAACATACTACAAAGACAACTGGAGTTATATAAGGAATAAATAGAAAACAATTGCTATTTGCAGTTTGAGTTCTGTTGATGAGAAAATACGTCTAAGAGGAGTTCTCTGATCCCTGTTTCTTCAGAGGTCAAGAGTGAGCAGTCTCCTTCCCAGGAATCTTTTGGCCACCATCCTGCTGCTCCCTGCAGAGCAAGATTTGTGTTCTGCTTTTCTTGTAGCAGAGAAGTTGTTTCTTTCCCTGATGACAATAACGTGGCTTTCCTAAGTCACAGGATTGAAAACTTGTTTATTTTCTTTGACAGGGTCAAAAATGTTCAGAAAGCCAGAGGATTTTTTTGTTTTTCTCTCTAGATTACTGTTGAAGGATGTATGTTTCTGTGTGGGGTGGTTTTGAGCTCAAGACTTCAAACCTGTGTGAAAATTTTCAGCAGTGATATTTCTGTGACTGCTCTCTTTCAAGTGGGACTGTCAGAAATAAACAAGAAGTTGACAGGGTGACAAAACTCCTTTTATGCCATTTTCTGCCGCTCAGGTATACCCTGTAGCCAGTATTTATGTCCTGGTTCATTTTTGCAGTAGCCAGGAGGGGAAATGGCTGAAACCCAGAGTCTATTTCACACCCCCTCACGTCACTTTATGGGGGCAGGTTGAAGGCATCTCTCCCAGGCTGGAGGACTGTGGTGACAGAGAGCTCAGGCTCCACCATGACCATTTGCATGTGAATTGCTGCCTCTCTCTCTTGTAAACTATTTAAAATTAATATTGCTGCTGTACTTATTGCTTTTTTATCTCATTGTTGTTTCCAGTAAATTGTTTGTGTCTCAACCCACGATCTTCAGCTTTCCTGCCTCCAATTCTCCTCTCCATTCAGCTGCAGGAAAGAGGGAGAAGGAGGGAGGAGTGAGAGACTGGTGCATGGTTTGGAGTGGTTTCATTTGGAACATTACACTGGGGAGCACCATTCCCAAACCATGAGAGTCTAACAGTGGCCATGTGGGTTTAGCCAAGATTCTCATTTTAGAGTATAATATTTATTTCTGTTTTATTTTGTCTTCCTATGCTGCAATCCAAACTTTTGCAAAGTGGTACAAAAATGCCTTTCAGTCTTTCTGGCAGGAAATGCATGTGAATGAACCAGTTGGCATGAAGTGCTTATGTGTTAAACAAATGTCATTTTCTCCTTCTCAGAGCCAAGTGTGTCACCTGTGATGTGTCTAATTGCTCTGAAGGCCAGGTTTTGTACCCTTTGGCAGAACATTTACAATGAAACACATTTTCATGAGCTAAGGCAATTGTGTTTTATAGTGCTGTATATGCCAGTTTAGGGAATAAATACTTTCTTAGGAATTAAAGAGATAACAAAATATTGCTCCAAACGCAGGGAAGTATGCCTGGAAGAGTCAGCTGAGATAATCTATTTCCATTTCAGAAGATGATATTATTTTCTTCTGTGGTCCATGTGTGTCAGCTCATGGCTTATCTGCTACAGAAATGTAAAAGTTAATGTTTCTTGCGACCCTTTAAAAAATTACTATACCTGAATCAGTTCTGATTCCCAACTCTACCTTACTAGTGGACTTGCTAACCTTAGGCATCAAATAATTAGATTAAATCATATTATTAAAATTAGATTTAAATTATCTGACTGTTGATGAATATATTTTGGATGACTTTACTGTTTTTTCAATTTTTGAGATTACCATATATCTATGTAATGGTATATCTGAATTGTGTTCTCAGTTTTTAATTTATAATCAAGAAAATACTTTAGGTATCACTAAAGAAATAGTAGTTTGTGCATGAATATGGTCATAAAATAGGGAATATAAGAAAATCATCATCATCATCATGGGCACCTTGATATTTCTGGGACAAATAAATGATGTAGCTACTACAAGCCTTGCAGCAAGAAAGCTCCAAGGTAAGATTTCTAACTTGTATTTTGTTTACTTAAATGCTCAGTGCAACTGTATTTGCTGCATGTCTGGTCCATAGCAGATATGACAGCTGCAAAAATACTTCCTATTAAGTCAGAAGCTATGATCATACTTTGGCAAAACTCTCGTCAAGCTTCTTTTTTTGAATCTTGAAAGCATTCCCAATGCCAAGTAGTTTGAAAATGAGTCTACAATAAAGTTTACAAGCCCCATTAAAAAAATTATGTTAGTTCTACTAATGGTATGCTCTTACTCTGCTGATATATCCTTCAACTTCTAATTATCACTTTTGGGTTTTGGTTTTTTACTTTAGGATCTCTTGATCTAGGAAAAGAATTCTTAATAGAAAATGAAGCTTGCATATATGTTCTTTACTAGATCAAAACTAGATATCAAGGCTTGGGTGCTTTTTGTTGCTGTTGTTTTTGGGTTTTTTGAGGAACCCAAACCTCTGAAGACAACCCAAAGTAACAGATTCATTAGATTAACAGCACAGTGTTTTTCAATTTAACTTGGTCAATATTTTTTTTAATATGAATAAAAAGCTGGTGTAAAGTTATGGCATATAGAATTTTATTTTCTCTGTTCTTATGGTTAATTTTTTTTGGTTGATTGGTTGAATTGTTTTGGTTGTTCAGTGACCACCAAAATGTTCACGGTCTCTGCATTATACCTCTCGATTTATTTGTATTTCAAGCCTCCCTAGTCTTTTTAAAAAATCAAATTATGAGGCCTGGACATGAAAAATCTACTGAGACTGTTATTTTTTACTACCATCTGTGAGTTGTATTTCTTTAAAAACTGCCTTCTCCTGCTTGTTTCAGGTAATGAATCAGGATATTAAATTAAGTGCTACTTGAAGGATTAAGATACTACTGAAACTTGTAATAAATTTACGCAGTCACCATGGTGAGAGTCCTTGCCAAATTTAGAGCTGATCTTGTATTCCTGTTATCTTCACGGATAATTCCCATATTCCTCTACTTAAGCAGAGCAAGCAGGAGCCTCTTCACTAAAGATACACTTATGTATGCATGAATGAATGAATGCTTCCAGGAGCCCAGAAACTCTTGCTTGTCAGCTTTCAGCATTGACACATGAGGGCTGAGGCGCTAGGAAATAGCAGTGCTTTTTATCAGGACAGCACAGGTGGATGGCCTTTGTTAACTATTAACAGTGGGATGTTAGGTGATGTGTTTTTCCTAAGTGTCTCAAAAATACATTGTTATTTCAGGGTCTGAAAGCAAGCTAAGGGCTTAAGCCCTGAGCTTTGGCCAGGCTAATGTATTCTGTGTATAGCCAGAGCTGTTACAGCAAAAATGTTTCCTTTACATCCATCCAATATTTGTTTTCTTTTCTTACTTAACCTTTCTTCTCAGAGCACAGCTCACCTTGAGTTTTATATTGGTACTGCCTGCTTTATTTCTTAGCTGTTTTCTTCCCTTCATTTCTGTTTGCCTCCTAAGGAAATGACAAACCAGAAACAGTTGAGTGGTCAAGTGTATCAGAAATAAAGCAAGCTGATGCATGTGGCATGGTTCAGTGGATGGAGCACTTTATTCTGCATCTGAAAAAAGTTCCCTCTCTGCCACTCATCTTTTTTTTTATTTTTGCAGTGCTGAACACAATATTTTATCTTAATTTAGGCAGCAGTGAAACAGGCTATGTGCCTGCTTTTGAGAACTTTGAAATTCAGGTTTGTAACATACTTTTTGGTATAGATGTACCTTTTACTAATTGTGGGAGGAGAACTGAGTAGGTCTTTATGGATGGCTGACATAAAGTGGAAAGAACAGCTAACAAAGCAGTCTATTTTTCTGGAACCATTTCCCTATGGAATATATTCTTGTCTTTGATCTGTAATAGTTCAAGTGTGTCATCTTCTTCAGATCATCTCCCAAAGAACATCTTAAATTACATGATAACTGAGGATGGGGGTCAAGGAGAGTGCAGAACCCTGCATCTGCTGCAGAAGTGTTGTGTTATTCATGCCCTGTTTCCTGCTGTCAGGACAGCAGTCCCATGAGACAAATGTTCTCTACAGGATAGCACTGCAAAACAGTGGTGCACGACTGATGCCTGTCCTGCTGCAGCTGTAGGCTTCTCACCAATTTTAGGCAATCCTCTGTTTCACAGGCCCATGGCAGAGTGATGCAGACACATCCAAGTGACACAACATGAGGCCAGTGGGGGTCTGGAAGGGCTTATCCAGCCTGGTCTAGGGCAGCATCTGTTGTGCCTGACCTGAGCTGGATTGTGCAGAGCCTCTGGTGCTCTGGTACTGCCTGGCCTGGCAGTCCCATGAGCAGAAATTCAGCAAGGCTCTGAAGTGACCTGCAGGCAGCCAGTCCAGCAGGGATGATGATTGCAGCAGTTTGGGATGGCAAGAACAGCACTGACATGAAGCTCCACCTGATCTGGTGAATCCAGCAGGACCGGAGCAGCTGAGCCTGCTCTGGTTTGCAATGAGGGTTGCAGGAAATGAAGTTGATTTATAAGAGACTGTTATCCACAGGTCATTTAAGCTGTCATCCACAGGAGTTCTGACACTGAGGGTGCCAACACAACCTAAGTTTGGGGTTTTCTGATTTTTTATTGAGTAGATACTTGGCTTGAGAAAAATAAAGCAAGCAACAGATAAGCTTTAGGGTAGGGACTATTGTTCTCCGCAACAGATAAGCTTTAGGGTAGGGACTATTGTTCTCCTCTCTCCTTACCAAAAAACACCAAATCAAACCATGTCTCTCCAGAAAGCCAAGATAAAAATCTGCTTAGGCAAAAAGGTATTATGCTGATAAAGCAGAGTGCTTGAAAGAAATGTGAATTCATTATATTTAGAACAGATGGAGATCAGCAGGAAAGTTTTAATGGACTACAAAACCTGTAAAGTTTTTTGAATTCGTGATTATACTGTCGTGTAAAACTCGTAATTGCCTCAAAGAGTAGTGAGTGGGCCTAAAACACATTCACATTGGTAGAAATGCGCACTGAATTTAATAGACCCTGAGTCAGAATTAACTTGGATATGGTGAATTTTAATGTTAAACAATGCTTCTCATAAACACTTCAAATGCAGAAAGCTGGAGCTTGAAGAGAAAAAGCCATAGAAACAAAGCTGGTCTCTGGTAGCTATTATTTTGTGAGACAGCACTTAGAGAATACTTCCTTGTAGACTCATGATGAAAATAAAGTGGGAAAAATGGACTCAAAGTTTCAGGGCTGCAATGTAATGTGCACTATGATTCATACCTATTGTTATAAAGGTGCTGGAATTAAATAAGGGAACTGAATGTTCTCATTGGAATTCCCTTGATAGATTAAGATGCAAATGGCTGTCTAAGTAAAGGATGGTATCAGAAAAGAAATGCAATAAAGCATCACATGTTTTCAACTGAGCCATCATTTCATCTTGAGGATAGTTAGGGACAGGAAAAGTGAAGTCATACATTAGAAATGCATTTTTTATTCTCCTTTTTTTTGAAGGAGATATTGACAGATATAAAATCCAGAACAGTTCTCAGTTCTTCTTGTTCCATCTCTAGGTGGCAATGAGAAAGCATTTATCTTATGAAGGATTTTTTCTTTGTTATAGGATACTACCTGGCTCAGGACTTTTGGCACCATTTGCAGATTTTAATGAAAAGGGTTTTAAGACTAAACGGCAAATTCTCCTCTTGTCTGAACAAATGCAGCAAGTGATGATAGCTGTGCTCAGAGAAGCTGAAGAAGGATGTAGACTTAAAGCTGCTAAATGGTGCAATGTGAGATACCTCTGGCCACCTGCACACCAGTAAGCAAGCAGTAAGTGAATTTTCCTAATGGGAAACTGGACCATTTGCTTTTAGGACATGCTTTGGTCATTCTTATAGTTTATATTGGCCTCTGCCAGGGCTCTTGAGTGTTTTTTCTGTGGCTGTCTGAAGCTGATGTTCCTGGCCATGTTCTAGGTTGGGAAAAGGCAAGCATGCACTGGCCCTCTGTCAGTTCCCTGTTGGCCGTTAACCAAGGAATAATCAAAAATATTATGATATGTCTAGATGACTGTGTATCTAAAAAAATAAAAAGGGAAGCTTCCCATGGAGACGATGATAACTTAGTATAACTTAGCCTTAGCATATTCATTCCTACCTGAACACTTCACGTGTATTTTTTGACTTTTTGGTTTTTATAGAGATGAAAATACACTAAACTGTTCAAGCGAACTTCCATGAACTTGATGATATGAATAATATGAATATGTGACCACTTTCCAGGGAAACCTGCTCCAGTGCCCCATCACCGACTGGGTGAAGAACCTCTTTCTAATGCCTAACCTAAACCTCCTCTGAAACAGTTCATGCCTGTCATGGTTTGAGCCTGGCACAGAGCCAGTGCCCCCCATGAAAATTCCTCACCCTGGTGTCTGCTGTGAGATGTGACCAGGAATAAGCAAAACAGGCTCTAACTTAAACATAAAGAACACTTTATTACTTAAACTACAGGAAAAGAAAAAAAGAAATTGAAAAACTTACCAAAAAAAACTTTCCTCCTCCCCACTCCCTGACTTTCCCAATCCGATACATTCTCCTAAAACACCAACTGCCCAGCCCGGCACGACACTTTAGTATACTCAAACTGCAGTTCATGAAGAGGAAAGGAGTCCTTCTTGTTCCATAGGCTTCTCCTGGAAACACACTGAAACCTCGTGTGCTTCCTTGTCACTTCGGCACCGCCCGGAAAAAGAAGTCCTTTTGCCGCTTGTGACATCTTCCTTCCATGCCCAGTGCTCTCACCACTGAGACATGGCCAGAGCTGCTTTTAGGGTTGTCTTTCAAGGATGCCTTGTCTCACTCCAAAAGGCACAGTCTCTGCTTTGGGACATCTGTCCCCCCCATATTTTTCCAACCCCCTGGGGCCGGGGGGTCCTCACGAATGAACCCTCCTGGTTTTGAGCCACTGCCTCCCCCTAAATGCAGTCTGTGTCACAGGAACAACTGAGTCCATGGCCACAAGAAAAGTCCAGCCAAAAAGCCACTCCAAATCATCTCTCCCCATCCAAATCATCTCCACGTTCTTCGGGCCAGGTCCTTGTCTCATCTCATCTCTTATCTCCCTTCTTATTCAGCTTCGAGGAGGATTAGCATTTTTGCAAGGCCCCAATCATGAAAGAAAGGGTTAAAAGTTTTCAGTCTTTGTCTGTCCTGGGACGAGATGATACTCCCACACGTGCTGCTGCTGCGGCCGGCCGGGCTGCACCCTTTCCCCCCCCCCCTTTCTCTTCCTGGGCCGGCTGCTATCACCGCCGACTCTCCCTCTCTCTCCCTCCTGGGGGGGGGGTGGGGGCTGGCTGCCCGATGTCTCGATGTCTCTTGGGGCTCCTCCACCCTTCCATCCTTGAAGGCCCCTCACCTCCCATCTCTGTCCAGGCCCCGGGCCTACCGCATGGCTGGCCCTCCCCCGCCCAGCAGCAAGGCTGGACGGGGGAGAGATCTGACCTCTTCACAGCGACGTCCCAAGAGAGCGTGCCAAGGGCAGCGCCCTGCTTTTAACCCCTGTGTATTCTCGGAGGTGTGTCCAAACCCCACTGGCTACACCGGGTGCCAGTCTCAAACCCAAAACCTTCATTGGTTTGACCACAGCTTCCCAGAATTCCCACTCCTTCCTGGTCAAACCACCACAATGCCTTTGTTTTAATTCATATAATAGCGTGTAAGTGATGTATTTATGCAGATCAGATTGTTGAGAGACTGTTTAACAATTCACTTTCCTGGTGTCTCACAGAATCATAGAATTATTCAGGTTGAAAAATACTTTGAGATTATTGAATCCAACCATGAACAAAGCACCACTGTGTTCACCCGTAAAACTTATCCCCAGGTGCCCCATCCACATCCAGGAGTGTCACTGCTTTTAAAGCTTACAAATCTAATATTTATTTTGCTAATTCTGTGCGTCTTGCATTACAGTGAAACACAAAACTGTTCTTTATAAAAAGTAAAAATAATGAATAATCTCCTTTAGAATATGTGTAAAACAATTTTCAAATTTCTTAGAGAAGCAGATAAGCAATTTCATAGGATATTGTGTAAATGGATAGAAAAAACCAGGCCCTCAAAGACCAGTTAGTATGCAAAAAGAATAGAACAGAACTGCTCAATGATGAGTAGGAGGAGGAATTATGTAAGGTTCCTAAAGTAAAAATGAATGCCTCTTCTAGGAAAAAAAAATCCTTTAGCTATAATATATAAAGATAGCTGGCAATTTCCATTATAAGGAAAAGGTATTTATGTATGAGGGACCTGGAAATACTTGAGTGGTTCCTCTCATCAAGAGCTCTTGCATTTGAATTGGGTATTACACCAAAAAGCCTTGGAGCAGGTGTAGAATGAGTTAACACCACAGTTACTCTAAGTAAATATAAAGTTCTGCTTTTTAAAATAGAAAATTCTACAGCTTCCAAATGTCCCTGGCCTCCAGCAGTGTGTCCTTCTCATTGCTTTTGTCATTACTACCAAGGACAACAACTCCTCTAGAAGTCTTACAGCTTAGACTGCCTCCATCTTAGATTCCACTTTAGCTCCTCTAAGAGTTTAGATCAAGCTAGGAACTTAGTATTCATCTGCTGTTTGTTACATAACAAGAAAATCTATGAATGCTGACTTTTTTCTCTATGTGTTTGCTCTATGTGTGCAATTCAAGTAGCAGTATCAGGATTTTCCCTCCCTGGAAGAATGAAGATCTGCTGAAGGGGATGTAGAGAGGACCGAGCTTTGTGGAGCTCACTGGGGACCCTCTGTGTTGTGTGCATGCCACAAGATGCATGTGAAGAGCAGTGACCCAGAATCATGTTCCTTCCCTCTTGCCTTTGGGGGAAAAAATAAAAACAAACACCTTGACATGCCTGTTAGGCATGTTTTATCTATTTTATCCTCTGCAGGGATTCAGCCTGCAGCATGAGAGCTAAAGCATGAGCTGAAGCATTTGAAAAAACACTGTTAAAAATACTGTTTGAACAGTATCTTGAAATTAAAATTTACTAAGTGGATTAGATAGAAGAGGAATGACATAAAATGCAGCCCTTTGAAGAGAAAAGGGTCCTCTCTTTTCCACAAGTTTCATCATGATATCTTCAAGAATATTTTAATATGAGCCATCATGAGTGCTGCTAGGATCCCAAGATGAAGCTGTCAAGTAACATCTGCCAAAAAGAGACTTGCTTCATTACTTTCAAACCTTTCCATTGCTCATTAGGTCTCACCAGATGGGGATTCAATATTTTGAAGTCAGTCACCCTGTATGAAGTAGTTTGTTCATGACACTGATGAACAATTATCTACCTGTACACTGGGACTTCTAGGCTGTTTATTTCAACTGAGTGTCAGTACAGAGCACAACTTTAGCATCTGACTCAAAAAAATTGAAATACAGAATGACATGAATGGGTGCATGAAGGAGATTGAAACTTTTATATAATAATTCTGTCATTAATTTCCCTGTAACAGAATCCATTGTAATAATGCTTTGTAAGATTTTGCTACATGATTTTATTTATTTTACTCTTCAAGTACAGAAAAATAATAATTATAAGTTCAAAATTGTTGTTCCAACCCATCCAGTAGAAGATGAACTACTGTGCATAATAACTGTTGTATTTCTGTTGGTTGAAAAATGTTTAATGGTTTGTTAGGAAACTAATTGTCAGTTTAAATCAGGAGAGTGACAATAATAACTCACTTAAATACTTGCATTGTGACCTGCAAAAGCTGCTATAAACATAATTCATTCCAATTTCAGTTTCTAGTTGATGGGTACAAATATACGGCAATCCCCTTGAAAAAAATTTCCAATCTCTATTGTAATGTTTCTTTTGTATTTTCTGTTCTTCACAACTTTTGCTATAAATAGAATAAACCAAAACACTCTTGCATGCATCATATGAATAACTCACTGATGAGGTATGTTCTGGATGACTCTATGCAGTATCAGAATTTAAAAGTAATTACAACCTTGAATAAAAATTTAATCCATCTTTATTTTCCCACATTGTACAGTTAAATCAAACCACATAGGGAAAAACAAGTGTCTCTACATGTACAAACACACATATACGTGTACACACGCACAAAAATTTCACAGTGGAAATATATTTGAAAACCAAAATCAAGTGAAGTTAAAATAACTTCCTCTGGTATCAAAAATACTCATATTTCAGGACTAGATGTTGTCTCACTCTCTGCTGAATTCTCAGTGAACTATATTTTCTTTGGTGTCAACAGGCAAATGCCTCTAAGGAGACTTTAGATGATAACCTTGAAGTATCATGGACAGCAAGCAAGGTTTTCACTGAAAATGTAGGCATAGCATAATTGCAAATGCCATTTTGGAAAATGCACTAGTGTACTTAATTAGCTGCAGCAGGACACTGAAATTTTTAATGTCCTTACTTGCCCGCAGTGAAGAAACTGGAGGAGCAGGCTGTGCCAAAAGCTTTTTTGTCCCTTCCTGGCACAACTGCCCAGTGGTTTATTTCAGTAGCAGAGGGATTTGCACATTCATTTATGCCCCTTTTCAGGAACATGTCAATTGACTGCAAAGGGAAAAGTGGGGTAAGGCTTCCTTTCTCTTACAGTATGATGAGAATTGAGACCAAAGTATGGAAAATTAAGCTGTCACCTTTCTCCCTTGTTTTCCAAGTAGCTTGGAGAACCTACAACAAAGTTCTTGCTTTGCAGTTCTACTCTGAGCACATGTTCAGTAGAAACTTTTCTTTCAATTTCTTTTTTCTCCCTCTTATATGCAGGTGTCTCTGCTACTGTAGGACAGATTTTGTGGTCTGAGGGGAAAAAACCAAAACCTCTATTTAAGGTTCTGGAATTAAATATTTCATCACAAATCTTGGTAATAATAATAAATGTTATTTTCCTTAAGGAACTCTGAGGTCAATCAAGGTTTTCAATTTAAATAATCCAGGAACTGTTGAGGGAACATATTTTTCCAGTGAAATTTCACTCTTACAGACTAGGTATTTCTCTGTGGTCCGCTAGTATATCAATTCAAACATACAGGAACCTTAAATGTAGTTTTAGAGCAAAGTCTAAGTAACTTGACCCTGAAAATTTCCCTGAAACATGATGGAAATTCTACTCCAGTTTAGGTTTTAAGTCTACCAGAATTTCCCACACATTTCCTGAAGTTCCAACGTCAATACAGTCCTTAGTATATAAAGTAAAAGTAAAAAGAAATGTTTGTCATATCACAGAACCACAGAATCACACAACCACAGCATCGGCTAAGTTGGAATGGACTCACAAGGATCACTGGCACACCTTGCTGAGACTGAATTGTCCCTTTTGCAAATCAAGTAAGAAGCAGTACCAGCAGAAAAAACTCAGTGCAAATCAGCAGCACAGAAAAAAACACACTGAAGTGGAATGGAAAGGAGATAGTGCGGGTTGACAGATGGCAAGGTTTGCCTTACCATGCAGTGGGGAAGAGACTCATGTTTGACAACTCCTAGAGGAACTAGGAACAGGAGCTGTCTGTAATTGCCCCTTACAATTGGTGTGTGGACTAAATGACAATTCTTTATGCACTGTGTTAACAAAGTGCAAGAAATGCATCTTTCAATCTTTGTGTGCTGCTCTCATCTCCTTAGCGGTTTATTCTTGGCAGGTTACAGCCTTGTAATATTTCCAAAGTAGTGGAGTGACAACTCTTCTGCCTTAATGGTGAGATCTAGTGAATTCAGGTTCTGCAGATTACTCATACTGCCTCAGGAGGATAGAAGGACTTACTTTCATCACTAGTAGTAACACTTTATAACTATGCCATTTTAAGGATGTCAGTTCAAGCCATAAACTGACTTTCACAAGCATCAAAAAGCAGGATGAGTTATTCCAGGCAAGAAGACTGTAGTAGTGTATTGGTAATATCTGTCATTTTTGTTTCTTCTGCACCAGTATACTTTATTGTTCCATATACTGAAGGAAGGGAGGTTGGTGGACCTGACTGCTAGGCCAAGGTCATATGTAAGAGCTAAATTCAATGTTTCTACAGGTCTGGAAAAGTCTGTGAATTTCGGTGGATTGTGATGGTTTCTGCTGCAGAACTAATAGAAGTGCATATTAGCATCTATTCTAAAAAACTATGCCTGTAATGGCAGTAGAATTTTTTTTTGAGTATGTGTGCTCTCTCTATTCAGAAATAAGCAATATGTGGGTTTATGCGCATTTGAAAACTGACCATCTTGAATAGCAGAGACATGTTGTGCATACTTGCACAAAAGTGGAACATCAATATTACTACACTTAATTTATTTTTGTTCACAAACCTTATCTGAAATACAATACTAATTTGTTAGCTCTGAGGGACTGTTTTACTGAAGCTGGATTGCAGGTTGCTGAATATTGTAAGCTTAAAACATGGTCTTCTCTGGCTAAGGTGAAGTTAAAAGCTGTTCTTATTTCCCATCTGCATGCCAAAAGTCATTTATAGCAGCACTTTAATTTTTTAAACATTTAGTTAAACATTTTTACATGATTTTTATAATGAAATAAAGTATGCCATGATTAAAATGCAGGCTGTGAGCTTTGGCAGTTTTACTAGCAATTTGTGACACTTGCCCTTTTTTTCCCCCATGGCTAGACTGTTTCATGTATAATTTACTGTGACAAAACACTGGCCCTACTTATTGTCTATAAATACAGGCCCATTAGAAATATGTCTGAGGTGTAGCTTTTTAATGGCAGCATAATGTTCTTGGACCTGCAGTTAATGGAACAGTAAACAACTTTTTGGTTAAAAAGACAGGGAAGGAGACACATTCCTTCATAAAATTAGTTTATTGTAGTTGTATGGATATTTCATGACAAGAACAATGATTTGTATCTACTTACAGACAAATATGAATTCTTTTCATCTCAGTCATATGAATACTCGAAGGTGTAAGGCTCATCTTATGATGAGCATGATTTGTCAGTGTACACTTGCTGCAGAAAGAAGAGTAAAACTGCAGTGAACCTCTTTATGAAACTGTAAGTAGTGTCTGAAGATATGAATTAGACAGATTTTGTTCAATACAGATGATTTCCTTCCCATACACAGAGCACGGGAAAAAACACCTATAGCAAATGGGTGAGTAGGTGCCAGATAAGTATGCAGCACAGGAAAAAAAAAAATCAATAGTTTATGAAAAGAATTCAATGTCATTTACCAGCTTTTTGCCTTGTCTTAATTAAAGACTGCAAAGTTAAGAAAAAGTGTAAAATCAGCAGTGTAATGACTGTGAAAAGTCAGGCGTGCTAAAGAGATCACTCCAACTGAGGAAACACTTGAAAGCAAGAAAGTATGGGCTTTCTTGTCTTTTAAAAAATATACTCAATACAAAAGAAAACCAAATCAGAACATCTTTCAAGCTTAAATCTCTCATTATCTCTCAAGCATAAATCCCATCTGAAGAATTTTCACCTACTCTCTGTGTTCCTAAATCCTTTGAAAAACACTTCATCTAGTCTAGATCATAGAATGTTAAGGGTTGTAAGGAATCTTAAAAATCATTGTGTCCTAACCTCTTGTGACAAAGGCAGGACACATTCCCCTAGAGCAGGTTGCTTAAGGCCTTATTCAGCCCAGCTTTGAACATTGCCAGGGTTGGGGCATTCACAACCTCCCTGGGCAACTGGTTCCAGTTTCTCATCATCTTCACAGTAAATAATTTTTTCCTAATATCTACCCTAAACCCGCTTTTTTTTTAGTTTATACCCATTACTCCTTGTCCTATTGCTACAGTTCTTGAAGAAGACTCCCTCTCTGGCTTCTCTGCAGGGCCTTTCCAGACACTGGAAAGCTGCTGTGAGGAATCCACACAATATTTTCTTCTCCAGGTTGAACAGCCCCAATGTTCTTAACCTTTGTAAGAGAGTGTTCTGGTCCTTTAATCAATGTTTTGACCTTCCTCTGGAATTGCTCCAGCAGTTCCATGTCCTTCTTCTGGGGACACCAGAACAGAATCCAACACTCCAGGTGGGGTCTCACAAGAACAGAGTAGAATGAAAGAGTCACCTCCTTCAACCTGCTTGGCCACGCTTCTTTGGATGTAGCCCAGGATTTGTGGGGGGACAGAATGTAAGAGAATAGTGCAGAAGGTAGTCTCACCCCTGAGGAGTTGCAGCTGTGCTAATCACCAAAGATTAGGAACAGGCCTGCCCTTAACTGGCCACAGCTGTGTCCAATAAGAAGATGAGTGCTACAAAAGCGTGGGTTAGCTGGGTGAGGAGAGAATTGGAATTTGTTGGTTGTGCTGTGAAGAGAGTTGGAGTTTGTTGGCTGTGCTGTGAGGAAGAAGGAGTCAGTGTTGTGAGGAGAGCCCATGAGAAATCACCAAGAAAGCATGGGAGTTTTGCAATGACAACAAGGATTCCCTTGGCTTTCTGGACTGTGAGCTTATACTGTTGGCTCATGTAGAGCTTTCCACCAGCCACCATGCCTAAATCCTTCTTTTCAGGGCTTCCCTCAATCACTTCTCTGCCCAACCTGTAGGTGTGTCTGGGGTTGCCATAACCCAGGTATAGGACCTTGCACTTTGCTTTGCTGAACTTCTTGAAGTTTGCCAAGTTCCCTCTGAATGGCACCCTCTCCCTGCAGTTTGTGACCTTTCATAATTCTCTGGCTTTGTGATAAGAGAGGCAGATGCCTGGGGTTTATTTTGAACTTAAACTTGATTACTCCTAAGGAAATGTACTATTCTACACTCCAGCTGCAGGTCCAAAATTTGTGGAACTTGTTGGCAAAGTCATTAAGTCACGTGATGCATACATATGCTTGCATAGCCATTTCACTAAAATTGGAATTTCTTCTGTTTTCACATCTACTTCATGCTAATGGCACTTAGTTTCATGCTTGCCTTACCATTTCACAAGTTTTTTTGCACTTACATATATCAGCTCTGTATTAGAAATGAACAGCAATTCACAAAGGACATGATTACTAGTTCTGAGAGGGTGAAATTACACAGCTACTGCATCAGCTTTAGGAAGGGCTGTTATTTACAAGGCTTCAGCTTTTGGGCCATCTATGATGTTTTAAAAATGTCCTACTTTAGTTATTCAGTGGGATTTAAAGAGCTTGTGATACATAAATATGTCTAATGTTGAAATGAAATAGTTTAGTGGGCTGAAGAAAGTGGAAAACAAGTAAGATCGGGATCAGATTATCCAGTACAGGAGGTTATATATTGGTTGCCAAGTTTTAGCAATCTCACTATCTCCTTGTAAGACTTCAAGAAGCACTTGAAAATATATCTACGTTAGGAAGCCTCAGAAGATGGTTGTTATCAGGCAATTAACCTCCTTAGCTGCCAGCATCCATTTCAATGCTTACAAGTCTTTAGTGCAGCTAATAAAAGTGAGCTGCAATGGTTGTTTCTGAACTGAACCCATCTGTTCTTTAGTTCACTATCTGGTTGTTGAAAAAGCGAACTTTTTTCTCTGTGACAATACAGTTCAAGGTGGAAATAACTCTGTGTGATAATTTGTACTTTTTATATACAAAAGTTTCACACTTATTCTTTTATCATGGCTCTCAAGCTACATGTTAATGCACAAAAATATTAGTTAGACTGGACCTAATGAATCCTGTTAGATCTCTATATAAAAGACTACCACAGAACCAATATTCTTGTTCAGAAAAGATTATATTTTTATAAATGTTCTGACTTCTGAAATTATGTAAGACTTTTTTTTTTTTTTAATGCTTTTTAAAAAAAGCCTTAATGAATTTTATCATTTTTATTTATTGTGTGTTAGCAGAATGTCTGTCTTTGAAATACCAGTGAAAAAACTGAGATAATCAAGTTGATTTTGACAACATTGAAATTTTCAAACGCATGTGTAACTTTTCATGTTCAATTGGGAATATGCAAAAAAAATACTTTGAGACTTAGAGGAATAAGGAAATTGGAAGGAGAGTGAAATAGAATTGCACAAAACTTCATGGACACAAATTACACCTACCGCAATTGAAAAAGGACAAATAACTGACCTATGAAATTGGCAGATTCATCAAGTAATATTCCTCTCAAGCTTTAGCAGATTTGTTTTAGTCTCATGAAATGCAAAATTTTCTTTCGTTGACAATAAAATCCCTTGGTGCTTGCAAATACAAATAAGTACGAAGAATGCCCTCTTAGGTGAATTTAATTTATGGTGTGTTTACTTTATTGTTGCTGCAATGTCATCAGAGGGGAAAAAGAGAATTTTCTTGGCAGTCTAAAGGGTTTAATGGGGCAAAATCAAGAGGACAGGACAAGTTTCAGGTTTTATTGTTTGGGGTTTTTTTTTTCCTTTTCATACCTCTTCTTTCATCAGTTGTGAACTATGCTTGACTCTAGTCAGATTTGCAGCCAGACCAGGTACCTGGTATGAGCAGAAATATTATCATTTGATTGTGATAGAGTTACCATTGCTGAAAGCTATCTGGGTAATTATCTACTGAAACTAAAAGCTCCATGAAACATATTTATCTTTCAGAAAAGTATGTTATACAGCAATAAAATGCAATTTAAAATGTATTAATAAATTAGATTTCTATAAAATACTGTTGCATTGCACTGATTGAAATATTTCTAAACACATTGCAGAATTTCTATAATAATATTCCTAAAAATATATGTCAGTTAATAAAGATATGGTACATAGTTTTCTTGTACACCATGTATGTAAGTTACATTACATTGCATTCTAGTTTAGCACATCTGTTGCTTAATTTTCTAGCTTTTGAATCATTGTGATTACAGTATTTCAGAAAACACCATGAAGTCTGATGAAGTTAATTGAACTAAAAGTTACCTTTTCTAGTGGTACCACAACATTACTTTGACCTCTTTAATGATTTTATGTTAATAATTTGTTGAAGTCAGTTTGAATAGCGTTCAAATAATTTAAATTATTCTGCCAATTCCACATGCATAGTTCCTGCTGATGCCAAGGACAGTACAGCATTCAGAATGTTTGGTTTAATCTCTAGTGGCTCTTTTTGTTTTCATTTCAACATTAGACATACTTCAACTGATCCTACTGTATTTTAAAAGACCATATAGTGACTTCTGATCTCTGCTGGATGGCAAGGCAAACCTTGGAATAGTCTCTTCTGACAGAAACATTAATCAATCCAAGTCTGAACTTATTCACCATGACGGGCAGCTCTTTAAAGCACCAACTTTTCTACAGTTTCAGCTGCAGTAACTTTCATTTATCATGTGTTTATTGCTCACTGAGATGTTTCAGGAGGAAATAATCTCTGAGGATGAGAATGAAGATGGTGTAAATAAAATGGTTATAAAACATATCGAAATTCTTAACAGAGTGGCTATAAATAACTTGTCATACTGCATGGTATTTGCTGTTACATTTTACCTCAGTCTTGCTTTAATATATAAAATTTGTTAACCCCCTCTTGAATTAAATTCCTTTCTGTTTCCTGTCTTTATTTTGTTTGGGAAGCATTTAAGTAATGTCTGAACTTGTAGCTACTTCTGAAATTATTAATTGCCAACCAAAAATCTCTACTAGTTTCCTAAGTATTTCTTAAGAGAAGAACTGCCTGGCTGCAAAGATGATACTGGGGCTGTGTAAGGAAGATACTTTGTTGTTTCCAGGAAGTCCAGCCTTTGCTCTCAGTCTTTTTTTGGGCTCTTCTGGGATGGATTCACCCAGAGAAGCTGTGGATGCCCTACTGCTGGAAGTGTTCAAGGCCAGGCTGGATGGAGTCTCTGCCAACTTGGCCTAGTGCCTGGTCTCCTAGCCCCTGGCAGGGGAGTCAGTAGTTAAAACAAGGTGATCTTTAAGGTGCCTTCCAAGCCAAGATGTTATATGATTCCATGAATTTGAGTGGGAGTGTGCTCCAGCAAAATGGGTCCATGTCTGCTGAATACCTGACTGCCATAAACTCAGGATAATGAATTACTGTTGTAGTTAACTGATAGAGATGCGTCAGTTTCTAATGAGACATATACAAAAATCCTCTTCTTACATGCTTGAAATATTTTCTGAAAGGTTTTACTTAAGCTTCTACTCACAAGCTTTGTATGGTTTAAAGAAAAAAGCCAACATTTATATTCAGTATACAGAAAGTGAGATGCAGCTTGTTGTTACAGCATATTAAAAAAATTCATTGTTCTCTATAACGCAAAAATTAGACCATTTACATTTTGTTTTACTGTTAGCTGGGGTTTTTTTTAACCCCTAGTTTTCTTGCTTAATCTTTTTTGAAGTAATGTTAAAATGGCACAGATATTTCATACCAATAACCAAAGGCACAAAAATCTTAGGATAAGCACTGCCTTTTAAAACTGAGGTCCTGTTGGAGCTGGTTTTCCTTGGTTAAAGTAACTTCAACATGATATAACTTAGTGCAATTTCCTAACTCTGACATAGAGTTTTCTTGTATGCCATAAACAGTGTCTTGCTTAGCATAAAAATGGAGTTTGGGGTTTTAAGACAATACTTTTGGGAAAAAACAGATTGACAAAGTTTGGGGGAAAAACAGAAAAAGGTGGGGATGGTGGACTGAGGAATATAGAGAAACTTAAAAACCTGATGGGTTAGCTAAACAAATTTAAACAAATTTGTTACTTACAAGAGATAGAAGTCAGTTTTTACAGTCCTAGGAAGATTATTAACTAGTCTTTAGTAGAAATGAGTTCTACTGCCAAGTGGCTAATTAATAATTAATTTCTATTTATTTATTTATAGAAGAGCTGTTTTTCTAGAAAAAAAGGCTGGCATTCTGGTTTCTGGTGAGAGAACAAAACTGAGTTAACTATCTGTTACAACACAGTAATTGGATTTAACCCTTGTAATTGAATAAGAAAAAAAGTTCAAATTTATTATAATAGTCTTTATTAATTATTTCTACTCTTGGAGTTTTGTGCATTGCTTTACTTGCAATGAACTACTGGAGCAGCTGAGAACTGCCCTTCACAGTTCATTGCCTAAGTGTGCAGCAATTTTGTAGCCATTACGAATGTAAAGATTTCATGTGGTGCAACCAGAGGTATTACTGTGAAACTCAGGAGAAGTGATTCATGGGTCATGACCTACCCAAGGGTGCCTCATCTGACCATCTAACCCTACGTGGGAAAGACCTGGCTCTCCAGTAAATTTTTGGCCTGATCTGTTAGTCCTCTGGGATTGCCTGGGATGCTCATAATGGCACTTGTCACTTGTGGCTAGGTATGAAACTCACACTTTGGCTTTGTGGGGAAAAACCTACCTTCAGTGGGTGTATGCAACAAGTTGTATAACAGAAAAGGGGCAATATTAGGACCCATCACAATGAGGATGATCCCAGAGGGTTCCCAGAGGGTTGCATCCGCTCTGTGAGCTACTCACCCAACCGTGACGTGCTTATCTAGCTCTGGGCTGGACATTTTATCCAGAAGGATACTGTGAGAGACACTAGGGAAGCTTTACTGAAACCCAAAAAGATTACAACAACTGGCTTCCCTTGATCAGACAGGTGCGTTGTCTTTTCATAAAAGGAAATTCAGCTTTGGTAAGCAGAATTTTCCCTCATGAAGCTGTGCTCTCTGTGACCGATGACTGTGCTGTCTTTCAGCGTCTCCCAGAATAATCTCGTCCATAACTTTACCAGGAACTAAAGTGAAACTAAAAGGGCTGTAGTTTCTGGGGACCTCCTTCTTGCCCTTTTGAAATCTGGGAGATGCACCAGCTTCCAGTTAGTCAGGACATCTCTGGATTCCCAGGACTGCCCAAAAATCATCAAGAGAAGTTTTGCAATGACATTCAGCTAGTTCTTTGAGGATTCCTGGATGGACCCCATCAGATTCCATAGATTTGTAGGGATCCATCTGGAGCAAGAGATTCAAAATTTCAGGGTCAGCTGGGAGCTGATCATTCTTGCAGTCATGTTCCTTCAGCTGAGGGCATTGAGACCCCCTTGGTCTGTCATCCATGTCAGAAATCACATTGTGCCCTCCTCACGTGCCTTACCATTCCAGATCAGTATTCCTGGATGGTGAGGTAGTGCTCAGTAATGTGGCAATGATCATGTAACCTCAGCCTAGTGACTGCAGGACTGAGTGATAGGAGATAACATTATATGGGTAGCAATCTGTGTCTTATCTTTAACAAGAGTGATTCCTGTCTAGATAGGGACTGAAAGTTTTCTTCCCTATCTCAAGTCTCTGTGACAGCACTAGATACACTACAAGAACTAGAACACCTTTTACAATGAGAATTTACGGAGGTTTATTTGTGTTATATATCCCTCAGGCTTTTTGTTAAAGCCTTGTGTTGCTATTTCAATATTTACAGCCTCAGTTCTCCTGTCCCAAAAGTAATTATTTTGCTTGTTGCTCATGATGAATACATCTAGCACCATGCTAAAACTATATATAACAGTAAACCAGCTGCCCTATGTTCAAAAGCTAAACTACTGAAAAATCAATGCTGTCATTAGTTAAACATATATGTGCCATTAAAGTTGTTTAATACTCTGCTTTTCTGTGAATTGCATCCTTAATTAAGAATGTAGCTTCGGTGTTCTAACAATGCTGAACATGATTTCTTCTGCTAACTAAAACATATTGTGCTGTATAATTTCACAAAAAAAGGTAATTAGTGTTGCAGAGTTATGAAGCTTTTAATAATTTGACATCTACATCCACTTTTTAACTATAAATCTCCATATTGAATATTATACTCTGTAAATATGTTTCTGATGGATCTATTATTTTTTCTGATAGGAACTATACTGCAGACACCTGTTGTCCTTGAAACTGCCAAAATATCACCAAATCATAGAGTGGCTGAGGATGGAATGGACCTCTGCAGGACATCTCATCCAACAGGACCACCCAGAACCAACTGCCCAGGACCATGTCTTAGATGGCTTTCAAGTATCTCCAGGGATGGAGGCTCCACAGCCTCTCTGGGCAGTCTGTGCCCATTCTTGGTGCCCTTTCACTCAGTGTTTCCTGATGTTCAGAAAGAACTGCCTATGTTTCAGTTTGTGCTTATTGCCTCTTGTCTTGTCACTGGGCACCACTGAAAAGAGCCTGGCTCTGTCTTTGCCCCTAAATATCTCTAAGTGCTTATTATATATTGACGAGGTGCTCCCCTGAGCTTTCTTTTTTCTGGATTAAACAGCCCCAGTGAGGCACCACTGCTTAAAAGTAATTGCATTGGAATGTCTGTCTGAGACAGCATGGACTATGTGCAATTGCATATTGTATGTGTTTGTTTTGTATGCATGAATGTAGATATGTATAATTTCATATATATGTATACAAATACAATTTTAACATATCTGTATATAAAGCACATACAAAGCTATTCAGACATGCCTTTGCTCTTTTATGTAAAACTGCAAAGTATGGCTAGAGTTGAGCTTAGAAATCACCCATTTTCCAGAATTCTTGATAAACCAATATGTGATTCAGAGACAATGATTCTGACTTTGTATTTCTTTACAGTTTTACAGCTTTGGTGTACTCAATTACTCAAATAATCTTGGGTCTGTTATCTGATATTGTTTCATATTTCCCTAATGGAACAGCATAATTCTTTTTTATATTTGTATGTTTAGCAGGTAACTCCTGAGAATCTGTCATCAATCAACACATTACTATCAGTAAGAATTTGCATTATTTTATACTCCAAATGCAGAGTGAGGTGCCATTTACTTATGTCCAACTGTAGTTGTATTTGTAGTTACTGTTGTTGGCTTCTAAGTGCAATGATTAATTTTGAAAAATGGTGAATTATTTTTGGGTAAAACCTCCATGGTGACTGTAGTCACTAAGTAGTCTATATCTAAGTTATGGAGATACATGTTTTTAAATGTCCATGGTAATTTTGAAAGTGGAACTGTTTTCCTAAATTACTGTATAAAATTATTTGTTCTCATATGTGCTGGGGAACATACTCCAAAAATTTAGAAAAGTCTTAAACCAAAACTGGTTAACAATTATCAGAATTATTTAGTTTGGAAAAGATCTTTGAACCATTGACTTCAACTGTGACCCAGCTCTGCCAAGTCCTCCACTAAACTGTGCCCCCAGGCCTCACATCTACACACCTTCTAAACAGCCCCAGGGATGGTGACTGCAGCACCTCCCTGGGCAGCTTGTTCCAGTGCTTGACAACCTTTTCAGTGAAGATGCCTGACTTTGTTTTTGGTGCAGAAATTTCCTACCACCCATGAAAATTTGAGGTATTGTTAAGGATGAACATTTTGAGCACAATACCAAAATTTTACCATACTTGAGCTTTTCTCTGGTGAAAAACTAATCTGTGAAGGAAAGAGAAATTTTCTGAGATGTCGGATCTCAAGATCTCAGTCCTGAGATGCTGAGCCACCGAGACCCTGGGGGGGCTCGGGACTCCTGGAATGTTGCCAGAAGTGTCTGGTAGCTGGACTTTAACCCTACACAGGAGACGACAAGGATGAGGGCTTCACAGGGTGAATGGTGAAGGGATTAGTTAATTAGAGAGTGAGACACAAGGTTTAGGATTTATGTACAGGGGGGTTTAGAGGAGTAAGATGGAGGAATTGGGGTGTGTCCTGCCCTCCTTCTTCTTCCTCCTCTCCTCCATCTTCTTTGGCCACGGTGGCACCTTTGGATTGGTTATTGCTGAGAGTACACCGAGCTATAAGAATAGATGGTATTGGGGAAAAATGATAAATATTGTATACGTCACAATGGGTATAAAGATAGGTGCCTGCCCGGGAGGGCGGAGACAGTGTGCCCATGGCTGACTGCTGAGCGGATCTTTGTTAGGCTGAAAGAACATCTTTTAGATAAACAATTAATAAACATAAAACCAGAAAGAAGAACTGAAGCCTCTTCTCGTCCTTCGACACGCGGGCTGCCCCAAGGCCACCCCCGGGCCCTCCAGGCCCCTCAAACAGCCGAGATAAACCGGACACTTGGCGTTCCCTGTGCGGACAGAGACCACCACAAAACCTTTCGGGGAGATAAACCGGCATTTGGCTTCCACTGGGTGAGCTCTGACCACCACAACCTTTCGGGGGGGGCACCACCACCACCTTCAAAGCCCTGAAGAAAAAGAGAGAAGAAGAAAAAAAAAAAGCCAACAGAGACTGCAAAAAAAAAAAAAACAGCAGTCACTGAGAATTCCACCTCTCAGTTTCTGCCGAAGACAATCGTAGCAGAACAGCCCGGACTGGAACCAGAAGGCGCCCTGGAACCACTTCTCCTGATCTGCTGGACAGATCGAGACGTCCAGACTGCTCTGGCGACAGATTCGGTAAGAAAGCCTGAAAAATAAGAACATGGGTGGCACACCTTCCCAGGAACAACGGGAAATTTTGTCCACCTTATAAGGTGTGAAACAAACATACACAAAAAAAAAAAAATTAATTAGCTCTGGCCTTAAAAGGCCAGGAAGGAAGACCCCGAGACGCAGCAGACGTCCGGGGGGGGGGCCCTCAAAAGAGGGGGGAGCAAGACTCCGGAAAAGATTAGCTCTGGCCTTAAGAAGCCAGGGGGGAAATGCTCTTGGAGAAAAAAGAGCAAGAAATATTATTAAAATACCCGGTCCCAAAACCCAGAAACCCCGGGAAACTCCCAAAAAGCGTCCTGAAAGCCCAGAGAGCATGGAGGGCCAGGAGCAGGGGGGGGGAGAGGGGGGACCGGGGGAGGCGCTTTCTCGCGGCAGCCAGGCAGCGGCGGAGCAGGCGGGGAGCGCGGCTGAAGGAAAAACAAGAGACGCGTGTTCAGATACGGCTTTGCTAAGCTCAGGGCCGGGGGGTGCAGCGGCCCCGGGGGCCGGCAAGGTAGCAGAAACGCGCGCGGCGGGCAAAACTCGCAAGAACCCGGGGCAGAATCACAAACCAACGCCAGGGCGTCTGACCCATGCAGCGAAATTAGGGGAATTGCGCAATCCCAGAAAGGCTGCCGTGAGACGCAGGGGGCGCGCGGTTGTGACGCAAAAAACCCGGTGCGAGTCGCGGCGGGCGCGGGTGCCGGCGGGGGCGGCCAGCACACACACTGACGAAGGGCCACGCACACACAGTGTCGGAGGAGGAGGAGACAGTCAGGGGCAGACCGAGGGGGGAAAATTCAGAGGCGGAATAAAAAGGGAGAGGAAAAAATTACCTCGGGAGAGACAGAGGGCGGCTCGGAAAGCACGCATGCGCAGAGTAAAGAGCGCGGGCGGGGGCGGGCCAGACCCATGGTGACGTCTCAGGCGAGGAGGGGCCCTCTCCAGACTTGGTGCCTTTGGTAAAAACCCTCGGGGTCCCAAGCCTCTCCCCTCCCGGGGAGGCGTGTGTTTTAACCCTATTGTCAGTTGAATCAAAAACCAGGTAACCCCTGAGTGCACGACATGCCGGATCGGTTCAGCAGAGATACAGCATCATTTCGTAACGACTCTGCAACTATACAGCGATTTTCCTCAACAAGATATAAGAAGAAACGAATACTCAGACAAAAGTCGGGACTCAGACTGCAAAGGACAACTCAGAAGAGAAACAAGAGAAACGAAAGACTCTGGGGGTTTTTCTCTTTGGAGTCTTGAATATTTCTGTATAAGAACGAAAGACTCTGGGGGGTTTTCTCCTTGGGATCTTGAATTGCAATAGGCAATGGGGTAAATTTACCTAGTACAGGGAAAACTGACAAAGGATCATATATTGATCAGCTGGTAGATTTTTTTGACATTTCTCCCATTTGGAGAGGAATTTTAAGGGCAGATTTCTTTGACATTTCTCCCATTTGGAGAAGAATTTTAAGGGTAGGATTTTATGTTTTAATAATTTAGGATTTTATGTTGTAATAGTTCTCCTAGTCCTCATCCATGTTGTCCCAGATGCCATGAATCGAATTGTAAAAGAGGTTTTCTTGGGGCAAACAGAAGGGGGAGATGTCGGATCTCAAGATCTCAGTCCTGAGATGCTGAGCCACCGAGACCCTGGGGGGGCTCGGGACTCCTGGAATGTTGCCAGAAGTGTCTGGTAGCTGGACTTTAACCCTACACAGGAGACGACAAGGATGAGGGCTTCACAGGGTGAATGGTGAAGGGATTAGTTAATTAGAGAGTGAGACACAAGGTTTAGGATTTATGTACAGGGGGGTTTAGAGGAGTAAGATGGAGGAATTGGGGTGTGTCCTGCCCTCCTTCTTCTTCCTCCTCTCCTCCATCTTCTTTGGCCACGGTGGCACCTTTGGATTGGTTATTGCTGAGAGTACACCGAGCTATAAGAATAGATGGTATTGGGGAAAAATGATAAATATTGTATACGTCACAATGGGTATAAAGATAGGTGCCTGCCCGGGAGGGCGGAGACAGTGTGCCCATGGCTGACTGCTGAGCGGATCTTTGTTAGGCTGAAAGAACATCTTTTAGATAAACAATTAATAAACATAAAACCAGAAAGAAGAACTGAAGCCTCTTCTCGTCCTTCGACACGCGGGCTGCCCCAAGGCCACCCCCGGGCCCTCCAGGCCCCTCAAACAGCCGAGATAAACCGGACACTGAGAGTCTTATTTTTTGCCTTGTTGTCTTTTGCTGGGTGAGTATGACTGCCCTTACTATGATGTGCAATAGCATTCCTGAGAAAGAAAGCAGAAAACGTAGTGGTTAAAATGAGTTTTATTTCTTAAATTGCATACAAAATATTGCTGTCTATTAGGTAATATTTTCAGTGTTCTAGTAAACTTTTAGTGACAAAAAAAAACCCTTTAAAATTATTGCTTATCATTTATCTGTAATAAGGAGGTTAAAAGTCAGGTTTCGTGACATTATTTTCAATTTTTTTGTCATTCTGATGTCCTGAAATTGAATAAAATTGTGAAATAGACACAGTCCACACAAACAGAGATGCATTAGTGGCCTGACTCCAGTAATGGTGAAATATGTCCTGGCTGTCAAGATGCTAAAACATCAGCATCAGAATAACTACATTAAATGCCATGGGAAAAGATTGCTTACAAAATGTGTACTGCAAAGTGCAGCTATGGAATATTTTCTATCTAATAAATATTTTAAGTGAAGACTGTTTAGATCACATTAGTTTGGACCAACTGCATGTCTCATTTAATGTAAGTACTTTGTTTTCACCATACAGTGGTGTCACATCTATTGCTTTGAAAAATTGATGCTCATTTTTACATAATTCATAGTATCGTGCCTGCTGAGATGAGTAAAAGTGCTTAATACATTCAGGGTGTTACTTCTGTAACATTTTCAAGGTCAGACATTTAATTGATGCTTGATTCTAATTCTATCAATGTCAGTATTCTCATTTAAGAAAAGGGAAATGACAAAGAGGAACTTATTTTAAAATAACTTTTAATATCTGAAGCGTATACAGAAAGCATTGTGGATGCCTTACACTTCATTTATTTTGACTCTTCTACATGATGAGAACTGTATAAAATTTGTATTTTATATTTAGGTTGTGGCATAACTATTCAGTATTTTCAAGGCTGTTCCCAAGGGATCCAAAATCTTTCCAAAATCAATGCTTTATATGCATTTGTTTTTATGGTTCCTGATGTTTGTCTTTGGATGAGCTTTTATTTGGCTATACTGTTATAGAAGTTGGTTTATGAAGATTTCCCTCTCTTAGGAGCAGTCAGGCTACTGGACAAAGTAAAATGGTTGCATGAAGGGTATCCAGAGCCTGGTCACACAACCCAGACCCTCAATTTTCCAAGCATATAGGTCACTGATTCTGTTCAGTTGTGCTCAGCTTCCCTACAACCCCTTGGTATGCTTGGGCACAATGTCCTTATCTCAGCCCACACTTAGATAAAATAACCTAAAGCACCCTGAGTATATGCTTTTTGCTGCCTTAGCATCCAAAAGTGAGTGGCTTCATGCTCCCTCCATTTCTCCTAAGAATTGCTCCTAGAACATTTTTACTGCTGAGCGTTACGTGGGAAGCTGCTGGGCAGCAGGGGCTAAGATACACTCACCTTCAACCCCATGCATTTCATTGATCTCCTGTCCTTTGCACCAGCATGACAATGAAATATTGGGAACTTGTGTTTCACCTAGGGAATCATCTGACTTTCAAGCACAGAAAAGGGTGAGACATAAGGACAATCAATTAAACCTCTATGCAAACATGGAATTCTTCGGTTTTTACCAACTATCCAAAGACCCCTTAACACAGCAGTGGACATGCAGATCTTAAGAAATGCTTTTCAGACAACTCTGTGGACAAAAATAAAGAAATAAATATACAAAATGATAAGCCCAAACAGGCTTAGCTGGGAAATGTCCTGGTGACCCTCAGCAAGTGTGTGTACTGTGGGTAAGAAATGTGGAGAGGATGGAGCTAGAAACACAGACTAGTCTTTTGACATCTTCGCTCTATTGTACACAGAGCAAAACTCCAAAAGCACTTTGGAAAATTTCCTCATGGTATTTCTTTGTTAGTTTAATTCTTGTTTCAACATACACTTGGTCCTCTTAGGACTTGGAAGGGAAAAACTGCAGTAGCTTATTCTATTTATTCCATTTTGTTGAAATGAGATGATACCGTAAGAGTGATATCTGCTTCCAGTGCAGGATGGAAAGTTTGTCTCCTGGGAGATCTGGGTCCCAAAACTATGAAAGAGAATTAAAAAACCTAAAAAAAGAGACAGAGAGAGAGAATGAGAAGAAAAAAGTTATTAAAAAAGTTTTACTCAACAAAAGAAAGTTACACTTTTATTTTCTATGTATAGAAGTGTATCTTTTACATTTTAATCATCTTTTAATTTAGATTTAGATTCAGAGTTCTAAATCCAAATTAAATAAAGAAAAAATATGTACAGGTAGTTTTTTTTTTTCCCCAAATTGAGATGACATTAAGTGTACCTTTTCTGCACTGTTTTCTTTAAGAATCTTGGAAAAGAATGTGCAAAGTAGATTAAAAAAAATAAGGGTTTAGTAGAGCTGGAGAAGACAGTCTAGACCATTAGTCTACAGATGACACTGACCTTACCCAAATAGCTCCCAATGAATGTATGCCTAATCTTTTATTTACAAACCTCCAGTGATAGATTTTTATGTTTCAATAAATTTGCTGTCTAGACAGCAAAGTGTTTAGTAGCTTTCTTTTTATTTTTATCCTTCTTTTGTTCTGTAAGGGCCAACCTAAATATCTTCTATGTTCAGAAATTGCATCTGCTTCTTACTGACCCACCTGTGTCAGAAGTGCAACATCATTTTCTTGTGTCAGTCTTGAAAGCTATAGTGTTGTCTCATTTTAGGCTTTCCTAGCTGAAACAATTTAAATATCTGTTCATGGACTGTGCTCTTGAAATCTGACTGTTCTCATTGCCCCTCTCAAACCTTCTTCTGCTTTACCACCTAACAAACAAAGCCCCAAAGGGAAACGGTGCTCCTAGGAACTGTGGTGGGGGATCTTTCTTCAGTTTGATGATTTGCTCTGGGAGAACAGTGACCAGGATCATTCTGGACTGTACTTCTACACTGTTTACACTTGTCTTTTCATAAGTAATTCTTCAGCGTAACGTACAGCAGTAAAAATGTTCTAGGAGCAATTTTTAGGAGAAATGGAGGGAGCATGAAGCCACTCACTTTTGGATGCTAAGGCAGCAAAAAGCATATACTCAGGGTGCTTTAGGTTATTTTATCTAAGTGTCTGGGAATGTTTCCAACACCTCTTAATTTGCTAGCATGGATGTTATTCATGCTAGCAAATTCATTGCAATGGCAATCTTCAATGATTGCCATTGAAGATTTGGCCTTTATAGTAGAATCCCATATTCTGTTCTCATTGAAGTTTTCTGGTTTCTTATCAGATTCTATCACATTAAAATAGTTTGTCAGATAACTCCCTGGGGGAAAAAAAATCCAAAAAGTATAGTTCTGTTCTCTTTTAATATTAGTGATATCTCCAGGATGTGTATTCCATTCTACACAACTTACTGGGGATGTGTAATTTTTTTCTCTGTTTCTTTTAATCCTGTGGTTAAAAAAATGATTTCCCTAGCACAGACTCTTTATGAGAGGTGATGCAGAGAGAGGGGGAGATATTTCAGGTGACAGAATGGACAAATTTAGGGGAGGAATTGGAGCACAGACCTCTCTTTCTAAGATCAGTGTACAAACCAATGTGCTGATGGCTTTCTGAGCAATATCCACTTCCTAAAACTTAATGATCAACAAATTTTAAGTTAGTTTATCCTCAACAGCCTTCAGATACTTTTATAAAGAAGATAGATGAATATCCTCATTTTGAAAAACATGCAAAAGTTTAGAGGAAACATATATATATAAATTTAGAGTCCTGTCTCCTCATCTTCATATTTGAAGATATTTCCTTAGTCTGTGACTAAGGAAAGGAAAAGGCTAAGTGATTTACACTCACATCATAAGAGTTATCTGTTCCATGGGTTAATGATTCCAGCCTCAACTCTGAGTGACTCACTTTTACTCTGGGCGTTGTTTTTTACAATGGGTTTTGTCTCCTGAGTTACTGATGTGAATTTCCACTGTGCCACTTCATTGGATTCTGATTCTGAAATTTCTTCCTTAATTGAGGTTGGGTGAAACCTACACATGACTAGAGTCCTTTGGGTGAGGAAAGAGACAAGAAGCTCTGTTACCAGGCCTTGTTATTTAAAAGTTATGGACTTTTAACAGTTAGTAAAGTTATTTTAACAGTTATGAACTTTATTGAATTCCCAGTCCCCAGATAATTATTTCTGATTTTTGAAAACAAAACCCTTGTGTCCTTACATTGAACATAAGGCATTTGAACTTGAAAGGCATGATAGATCATAAGCACATAGAAGGAATTTAAAATTAATTTATTTTCAAAATAATTGTTTTTTAAAGTGGCTTTAACAGTATGGGGATTTGCCTAATGGTTTTTGAATGACTGAGATGAGAAATATGAAAAATAAAGACTGTGATGCATAACATAATAAAAAACAATTCACAAAATAACGTAACAAGTAACATAATAAAAACTGCTCTGTAAAACTGAAAAGCATACAAAGAGTAGATCATTGTACTTTGTCAGCAAGCAATGACAGGACATTTATTGTGTTATTATTCTTCACTGGATGCTTTGTCCGGATGTAAGCTGAAGGTTGAAAGCATTGAGCCATCAAAATTGATAACAAAATCCAGTCCTCAGGGAACTCCCACTCAGGAAACTGAAGCAGAAATGATCTTATTAGAGCGTGTGTGAAAACAAATGAGAAATGATGCAAATTGTACAGCAGCGCATGATTGTGATATTTTCTGGCATCCATGAATCTTTACGTTGTTCTAATCAGGTGTAGGCATAGATTTGCTGTCCTGTAATTAATTTTCATGGCTGTAAATTATCAGAAACCAAAACATTTGAAAGTCAGAGTCATCCTTGTAGAATGCAAAATACTACAGGGCTTGATGGACTTGCTCTGCCTTATCTAGTCCAGGGGCTGGAGACTGGACTGGTTACCATGGTTTGGTGTCTGACAACAAGTTGATACTCTTCAGTCCTGGAAGGTTCTACAGGTATGGGAGCTGCTTTTTTTTTTTCTTGAAGCTAGTATCTGTAGTGGTTTTTTACGGTTTTCTGTTCCATCTTCTTTTCTATAAGTGTTCAAAACCAGCTTTGCAGCAAATTTGTGGGATGTTCTGAAGTGGGTATTCCTCAGTCACTGTAGTTATCAGAGATTCCTTTGTATAAATAAACAGATATAAGGTAAATATGGTTGATACTCCCAGCTGTCCCAGGGAGAACAAGTGACTATTCTGTTCCATGACTGTCTTTCTGCATTTAAGGATTTATCATTATGCAATGTGTGCAAAGTATGGAATTTTGTTTGTATGTGAAAAAAAAAATCAGAACAAACAAAGAAACCCCAACAACAAAGCAAAAAAAATGAGGTATTCATATACTCCAGTATGCTTTACTAGTAAATGACCTCTGTTCAAAGAAAACATGTACAGAATTTGCCTGCCTGCCTTTATTTTTGGCCATTAATTTCTCTTGGCTTTGTGCTGCTGTTGCTGCTTCTGATCACAGTTGTCAAAATAACAGAGAGCACATAAAGTGCCAGCATTTTCTCATCTCCATCATTAAGAGACACCACACAAGTATTTTCCTTCTCTGAACTACTTAGCTACTGACATTGTTTAAGTACAGTGCTGCTTCACTGTTACTCCTTGGAGAAAGATTTATCTGAGCAGATGCAATCCCTGCCCTCATGGCCTTTAAATAGATGCTCTGCCCGATATGTACAGAAAATCAGATATACTGATACACAGAGAGAAAAGGGGAAACTTTCCTGTCCTTCATTCCCAGTTCTCCCTGAATATATGTTTGCTTCTGGCTATATACACAATAAGTTGTACTTGAGATCACAGGACAAGAAACCAGAGCAGATTGTTATTCATTGCACATCAAGGACTTTCACTTCATAGTTTTTCTACTTATGAACAGGTTGTCTGGAACTTTTTTACTAAGTTCAAGCTCCATTTAATAACTTTTAAGTTGTTTTTGAGAATGCTTTGGGTTTGTTGTTTCTCAGTCCTGATTAGCAAGAGGTTTCCACAAATAAGACTTCATTCATTGCTTCTTTATTCTTGGAAGTAATTTTTGGGCTTGACTGTCATCTTGCTAATTGCTGACAACATTGCAGAAAAAATGGCCTACAATGTGTGTTGCAGTATGTTGTGAAAACAAACAAGAGAGAGCAAACATTAAATCACTGCCTATGAGCTCTGTGAGGTAAATGTGTGTCTCCTCTTCTCCTTATTTGTGATGTAGGACACTTATTTGTCAATGAGAGATAACCGTCCATGAACTGCTCAATTTTTACTGTAGAGTGACCTGCAGAAGATCTCACTTCTGTAGACTAAACCTGGAGCAGGCAAGTGCAGGAGCTTTTAGTTTATAAGTCCAGAGGCTTCACAACCTGCATGAAGCAGCCATCACAGAAAGGATTCCTTCCAGGCACCAGAATTTTGCTGCTGCTCATCAGAAGAATGGATTTGTTTAGTGGAAATGCTGAACCTGTAGATGATCCAGAGTGGACTAAGGGAAGAGTTAGATTTAACTTCTGATTTTGCTGAGCTGAATAAGTGTAATTTATTTTAAACCATTCCTACATAATAGTACTTCTAATGAGAGCCTTAATTCACTGGCTTTATTGGCTATTACAATTATTATTATTATAATGCTAATAGATAATCTCCTTATGCAGTAAAGTGTGGGGAAGCAACAGTGAAAATCATACAGTTTTTAAGGAGAATCTCCATATAAAATCTCCAATGTTCTTATTGCAGAGTTATTCACAGCTGGGTCTGTTCTGCACTGGATGCTCTCCTGGGTGTCTTGGGGCATGGCCTGGAGATCGAGGTGCTGCCTGCCTTTCTGTAATTTAACCATGGCTTCACTGCCCCGTCCCTGGGAGGCTGTACCAGAGATTTTTGTTTGAGTCTCTGCCCAAGGGAAGGGGAGGATGGTAGTTAGAGAGGGGAAAGATATCCTAGATATCAATCAGTTTCCTATTAGGATCATGAGAAACTCAAGTCACTGACAGCCCTCTGTTTCCCCAATAATTTCGGGATCAGGCACTGGGGATTGCATTAATGTCTCCTGAAGAGGGAGAAAAAAAACTATCTGCTGCAATAGATCTTTATAGTATTTTCCCCCTGATAGTTTACTGATAGCTGGCTTAGATGAAGGTGCTTTTCCTTGCAATTTATAGCATCAAAATCTGACAAGAATAGGGCACTTCAGTTCCATTCTTTGTTTCTTGTTTTTGGCATTGAATTTATTATTTTCTCCCCACTTGTTTCCATCAGGAAGTGTAGAGGGAGTGCAACTCCCGCTGCTGTAGATCTTCACATCTATCTCTAGAATTCATGCAGAGCTCAATACACAATTGACAAATTGCAGTGCAATTTCTTAACAGTTTCTTACATAACATATGGAATCTTCCTAATGGCTATAAGGTGAAAAGCATATTCAAACCCTCACCTGGTCTTTAATAGGTGTAAATCTGTATGATGTAATTGCACTTTTTTTCCCCTGTATTTGGCACTGGAAGCTAAGAGGCCATACCTTTGGGATCTAATTATGTAAGCACGCAAAATTTTTGTGGAAGGGTGGTGCCATAGTGAAATCATGCAAGAACCTGAAATGACTACTAAAGTGATTATGGTCAGTTGGATAAAAGCATATTTTGTGCCAGCTTCAGAAATGCAATGAAGCTGGTGAACTTTTAAACTCCTGATATTTCTTTAAGCCCCTTATTTTATAGCTGGGAACTGCTGTACTTTTATTCTTTTAACTGAGTGATGGGATTATTTCAACTTTTGTATATTAAAAAAAGCATTAAATGAATTGCATTAAAGAAAAGTGACATATTAATAACTCAGAGACAGCAATTTCATTTCCCAGTGCCTACTTTGGGTCCTCATGGTCTTATATATCTTAATTTCAAAGTAGTTTCTTCAGGATTGAAGAATGAAGCTTAAGTGTGACTTCAGCATTAAAAATTGCTTTTGATTTTGGCAATTCCTTACAAATGTAAGGACAGTTCTCTATGCATATGTCTCTTTTTAAAAAACCTTTATGGTTGAACTGATTGAATGTGCTGATTTTGTGGGTGGTAACATGAATGTAAATTCTTTTTTAGAATGTACATTTGCTCAAAAATATTTGTATTTCCCAGAGCAACATACAAGCTAAAGGATGAACATAATTTCTTTATTAGGTAATAATCTAATGGCATTAATTTACAACAAAATAGTGTTAAAATCTTCATGTCATAATGAAAGGAAAAAATAATTTATTAGTCAAAGTCTTGCTAGATTATTCATCCTACCCGAAATAGGAATGGCTTGTATGTACTTTCCCGCATCAGAAAAGTCAAAAAATGGGTAGTCTTTTTCATTTGTGGATGTACCTATAATGAGTTAAAATTTATATACCAGCCATCGGCTTTTCTTCACAAATACTGATGTATATTTGAAGACTAGCCTGAGATTACAGATCAAAAAAATCTCGTTCCAAGTTAAGGATGGAGCTTTCCATCATTAATTTTAAAGTCAGAAAACTTAATCCATTTGATATGTTGGTTTGCTAATGAGAACACTTCTGTGCTCTCTTGTGTACTTGTTTTGTACATTGGCAGAGCTCAGGACCTGGGGTGATCTGGACATGATAGACAATCTCAACAGCGTTGTTTCTGATTTATTATGCCTGAAATTCAATGTCACACTTAATTTGAATGATGCAGTTTTGTTGAAGAGTGACTTTTTCTCAGCTTTCTTGGCTTTCTGGTAAGGAGAAAGAAAAGTTGAGAGAAAATATGCAGACCATCAATTGTGCAATTAGGAAAACAGAGTTTCTGTCACTAGCTGCATCCTCAAACTAATGCCCACTTAGCAGAAATCAGTTTAAGACTTCTGACTTTCAAATTGGCAATGTCTACAAATCTAGAAAATTTTATCTTATGTATAGATAGAAGCTCTTGTTTCTTCATCCCTTCACCTGTAAGAAAGCACTCTTTGAGTCCACCCTTTGTTATTAAGGTGATGCCTTGGCTGAAATGCCTGTGTAAGAAGGGAGGAGAGCTTTGAGACAGTAGGTTATGGACAATAAGACTTTTGGTAGAAAGGATTGGTGCAAACATCTGCATAAGTTGAGTTGATGCCTCTATAAGTTTTCTGAACAAAATATATTTTTAAACCCAAATCCACTTGCAAATCTTTATATTCTTTTGAATACATTTGACTTTTTGGAAATGTTTTAAAATTATTGCAGATTATCAATATTCATGGAAAAGAGTATATTATAAACATGAAGTTCTACTATGATTTCTGTGATGTCCGAATGTCATTTCTCGCTGTGTGTGTAAGAAACAAAGACACTTCATTTTGCCGTATTCTCATTTCCAGATATTTTAAGTGGAGAAAGAGAAATGCGTTTGAAACTTTAAGTTCATGATCTCAAAGAAGACTGGGTACAGTCACTGTGATCTTACATGTGCAGCTCTGAGGTAAAATTTCAAACAAAGATGCAGATAAAGATTAAAACTTGAGTTAAAGGTTGCGAGCGGGCGTACGTGGCCCGAAGTTCGAAGTCCGGCTAGCTGAGGGCGAAAGGCCGACGCCCCTCTGCAATTCCTGGCCAGCACCCCTCGGCGTCTGATGGCCTCGGGCTGTGCTGGCTGCGGACTGGCTCACACCGCTGGTATTGGCGAGGAACGGAACTGACCACTTCACTGGGGGTTAAACGTCGGTTTATTGAAGGTGTTGCGGGATCCAACGGGGGGAAACCAGCCAGGAAAGTGGCCCCGAATAGGGGGTGAAACAGGATTATAAAGGAGGGAGGGGGGTGGGTACAGGTGGAACCAATCGGGAAAGGTGAGGGGATGAACTTCACAGAACTGACACTCCATGGAAACCAATAATCAAAAGGTAAGGAAGGGGTCCCGGGACCCCAGCCAACCAACACCTCCAGAGAAACGAAAGTTCTGGAAAACCAGGAGGAGTGGGGGGGTGATTGACTGAGCCCAGGGAGGAGAAAAGATTTACTAAAAAGGGAAAAAGGGGCAGGAGAAATTATATAACTTGGGTGACAGACACAGGGGTAACCATGGTAACCTGACGGACATCAGGGCTGTGGTGGGAAAAACTGGGGGGACAAAACCATTTTATAATAGGTTTTGTATAATAGGGGGGAACAATACATAAATTGGGGGAATAACACAAGAAACTTAACAACACACTACAACAAAAGGTCAGTGTTTGTCTTGCCTTGAACTGCTCCATCCAGTTCTTTGTAACAGCACTGAGACCTGCAATAGCGGGTTCTGAGCATCACCCCTGTGTTCACAGCCTGCTCTGCCCCGGCACTCTGCCTTGTGCCCCCTCTCCCACTCCTAGAGCAGCAGAAAACCCTGGGGATGAGGACATGGCTCACAAGCCACAGAGTACACACTAGATCCCTTACAGAGGCTTCACCTAGCCATGATCTTGATCCCATTAAAATCCCACCTTCTCCTGAGTCTGCTCTTCCAAGAGAAAAGAAAATCTCCCACATTATTAAATATAGAACTGAAACTAAGACAAAAACTTTGATAAAAATGTAAAGAACAACATTCTTTATATTACAGCAATTATCAAAAGTCTCCCTTGGATAGCCACAGCGCTTTTCCTTCTCGTAATGCTCATATTTTCTTGGCATATAATTGTTGCCAGCCACCTCCTTCTTTATCTCTTCCTGGGAGTATATTGCCTGTGAATTCCATTGCTTTTCCCAAGTGAAGTGTGTCATAACAAGAGCAATTGCTCCAAGTTCCTGAAAAATAAAACTTTCTCAGACCTATTTCTCCCATTTTGAGGACATCCCTCTGACTGTAAGAGAATTAGTCAGTCAGTGTTGCATGGTAAAGGCATTTCTGTGCTAGCTGGATGTACTTTTTCTACAGCCCTCTCTCATGTGAAGCATCTCTGATGTAAATAGTTTAAGGAGCTGATACAGCAGAACTTAAAAGTATTTCTGTAGGAATTTAGTGCCCATTTATCATGGCTGACCTTCCCAGGATGGGACAGCAATGTTTGTTGTTGCCTTTGCATTTTTCAGATCCAATGCATTTTAATAATCCTGTAGTCAGCAGACTTCTAAAATATCAAAATATACAAACATATTTCAGAAAAAAAACCAAACAAACCTTTGGATAGGGTGGTAATAACAGGGCGGGGGTCAAGGATTTATAGAAATAGAGATGTCTCAAAACAGCCTTGTAAAATTATGGAAGAAGTTATTTTTTAAACTCTGAATATTGGGAGAAAATGCATTGGAATTTCGGCAAGATGGCGCCTCTATCCCTCCTTTAAAATTTATTCTAAGTATACTCTTTAATTGCAAATTCTTATTCAAACTCAAGATATTTCAAATTCCGTAGTGTTTTACTTGCTCCTGCTTATGCCATAATCTTGGCTGAGTAATGAACCATCTTTCTCATCTGCCACGAACAGAGTATATGGGCAATTAGGTAAAGCTGAAGTGGCCTCAATAACTTCAAAAAGGGGTCGCTTTTCTTTCATGTTGACAATCAATACTTTAGCTACATTGTTGCCTTGTGATTTTTTTTAGCAGTTTTATTACCCTGCATGCACACTTTTCTTCTCTCTCATTTTTATTCATGCAGCTCTGCATCTTTGTGAGTAGTTATTTCAACAAGTTGTGGATTCCAGATAATGGGTTTTGGCATCCTAATATATGTTTTTTCTTCTAAACATATTCAAAATAGAAAGCATGTAATTTACTAAGATCACTCCCTTGAGATTCTATCCATTATTTTTTAAATGTGCTTTCTACTCTCTGTGAGGCTTCTGGGTCTTCCATTTTAACAGAAGGTGGAGATTTACTTACAAGTTCTTTCTCTACCATAGAAAGGGCAGTTTGAGTTTCTCATATTGCTGGACAAAAGCAGATGTTGTTACCTGAAATGGAACTGATGTAGGCCCCTGCCTGAATTCCTGGTAGCATGATCACAGTACATGCATCAAACTTCCCTTTTATGTGCAATCTGAAGCAGGCTGTGTCCCATTAGTTGTTTTTGGTTTTTTTTTTTTTTTTAATCAAGGAAGATGGTATTTTTCTCACAGTTGAAACTAAAAGGAAAGGAAAATGTTTGTTGAAGCAGTTTACCTTAGGCCACTTGCAGTTTTGGGTCTTATGTATGAAAGTAAATCCAGAATAAAGAACATGGAATCAAGAGAAATGAACACCTTTTACAGAGTTGCCTGGAAAACTATTTAACTCTCTTTTTAAAGCTTTTTGCATTTTTCCATGCTTCATGGGAACAAAAACACCCCAAGGGTGCAACAGTTCTGTTATTTTACTGACTGTGAGAGTCAAAAAGCCCCCTCCAAACATCCTGCTAGATTTTTCTCAGTAATTACTTCCTCCATAGGAGAAAGATTCGATCTGCCACCTGAACTTGCATCTGCCATCTGAACTTACATGAGACAACTCAGTGTACCCATGCAATTTTTTTTTTCTGTTTTTTGGGGTTTTTCTTTTGTGGTTGTTTTGGTTTGGTTTGGTTTTTTGTGTTTTTTTGTTTTGTTTTGTTTTGTTTTGTTGCTGTTGTTGCTGTTGTTTTTTGTAAAAATCTGGTAACTTTTTGCTCAGAAATACAAGTATGCCCCTGTGATTTACAAATCATAATTTCATCCAGTAACAGTAAGGCTAGAGCTAAGGAATGTTTACTTTCCACACTGCATTCTGCACATTTCAAAAACTTCCATCCAGATTAATGGTGTTGTCCTGTGACTTGATTTTAGGCCACTTTAATCAAAACTTCACTATCTATCCAGATGTATTGCCACTATCAGGAAAAGCACACAAATTACACCCGAATGAATTATATAATCCAATCATATGGAGCTATTCATTGGGTGTATGTAAAGAGAAATATATGTACAGACACATGGATGTATGTATATGTTGATTAGGCCATTAAGCCATGCCAGATCAATTTTATTATGTTGGGTAAATTATTTGAAGAACTATTACATTTTTTTTGTTATTTCTAAAATAAATTTTCATTTTTTAAATAAAAGAACTTTGAAACACACTTTCTTATATTTTTTATTTATTTCTCAGCCCCTTTATCCCTTTCCTTGATTTTTCTGCAGCAAAATATAAAAAGGATAACAGGAGTTAAGGAATAAAAAAGGAACAAATACATCCCAAGAGTTTTCCCATTAGAAAAAAAAAAAAAAAAAAAAAAGGTCATCTTTGGTTGCATTTTTTTTTTCTTTTTTTTTTCCTTTAAATTAGTTTTTTCTAGGAGTCATGCAAAGTGTAAAATTTTCAGAGCAAGCTTTTATTGTCATACCAAGAGAGTTGGCTATAGTTTGTTGAGTTTTGAAAATGGCCAAACCAGGAATCAATTTGAAGATCATCGTGGCTGTACTACATGCTTGCTTGGACATGGGCCATATATCTGCTCTGCTGCAGCAGGGTTGTTTTGTTTACAAATTTACCTGCCTAATTGCTTGTGTTGAAATAATGCTTATTTTGTGCAGTGGTATTTGACAGGATTAGTAGTTCTTCCCCCTTGCTTTTATCCGGGTGGGTGATGGCTCTGGATGTGAAAGGAAATAAATTCTGTGTCTTTCAATCCTGTATTTGTTCATGTGCAGAGCAAATATGAAGTATCTGATATGGGGATAGTTCTGTTAGATGCTTGAGTTGGAGAAGGCTTTGGGGAAACCTAACTGCAGCCTCTCAGTACTTAAATATGGTTTCAAAGAAAGATGAAGACAATTTACCAGGATCTACAGCAATAGGAAAAGAGGAAATTTTAAACTAAAGGAGTGCAGATTCAAACTAGACACTAGGAAGAATTTTTGTTTACTATGGGGATGCCCAGAGTGTGGATGCCCTATTCCTGAAAACATTCCAGGATAGGTTGAATGGTTTTTAGCCACCTGATCTGCCTGAAGACGTCCCTGGGAGTTTGAGCTAGGTGACCTTTAAAGGACCCTTACAACCCAAGGCATTGTATGAGTCTAAGAAGTGATTCAAAACATCCCTGTGTTACTCATGTTAGATGACTGTCACAGCAGTTCCTGGGTTCATCTTTGACTATTTATGATCCAGTACTACAAGTAGATGTGATGATGCATTTTTCTCTTTTCCATGTAGTTCACGAGGAATATGTTGATCTTTTTCAGGTTGTTCTCAGGGTAGTTCTCATGTCTGCCAGCTTTCACACACAGAAGGCATGCTACAGTTGCCTTTGGGCTGTTTGTGACCCCTGTGGTAGGTCTGGCATCTCACCAAAGGCTGACATCAAATGCTGGCAGGGCTGGTGCTAGCAGTGACCCTAAAATGTCTGGTAGTGGTGGCTTGATTATCTTACAGGGCCTCACCTCTATAAAAGCTTTTAAAAATGATAAGTCATGTTGGATTGCAGCTTCTTTGACACATCACAATCCCTCGTGCTGCTAAGTGATCCTGTATAACTCTTGCGTGAAATCTGGCAATCAAGTCAATGTTATCAGAGGAACCACAAACCTTTAGTGAGTTTTTCCACCATATATTTATTAACTTTGAAATAGGAGGAAAAAGTGTTTTGTGAGAATTTCTGAACAGAAAGATATTATATTCATTCAATATACTGGCAATTTTATCATATGACTTCTTTCTTCTCTCACCAGACTTAAAGCCAGCACACGTTCTCCACCAGGCAGATCTTATACATAAGAGTAAATTACAAATCTCATTTGATCTCTGTTACAAATCTGATTATTGTCTTGCAAGCAAGCTGTTTCAGTCTAGGTCAGTGACAGGCACACTTTTGGCTGGTGCTCACACAAAGAATCCCTCACATGCTGTGCCAAGCATTAGATGATCATTCTCACAGTGTCTGTGGTCCTGCCTTGTTGATGTGGAAACTTTTGGATTGTTTAAATTAGAACTACTCTTGGCTTTGGCTTCTGAATATATCCTAATGAAATAAAAATAAATGCTCTCAGGAAAAGTCTTTCCTTCTACTTCTATTTCTGTCAAGGCTCCAATACACTAGAGGTTTAAAATAAAAAGAACTCTTTTTTTTGTACGCTACTGCAGAGCTCTCCAACTGACAGCTTGATGAGGTGGTGTTAGTACTTCTAATTTCAGTCACTAAATAAATTTCAGAGTTGAAAGAGTTAGTTCAATTTGCTAGTGGGGAAAATATATAAATAGATTGTTCATCATTGGTTAGAAGTGCATATTACAGGTGTTCCAGTGTGAAAAATCTTGTGAAGAATATAACCACATCACATCTATAGTCTTTAAATTTGAATGTCTTTTTCAGTGCAACTCTATTGTGATAGAGGTATAAGATATGGAAAGAATAAATAATATGTACATGTTTATGTTGTCACATTGCAGCTGACTTGGAGCTGCCCCCTAAGCCCGACCAACCTAGAAGAAAACAAGTTCCTGGATAAGGCAGGGATAGCTTGGATTCAAACCCAAGCAAAGACCTCAGCCAACCCTGTTCTAGCTGAGATGCAGATACACCACTGGCCTGAGAGATGGGCAGGGAGTGGTTTCATCCAATCCACTGTCTGAGCCCAGGAATTCCAAAGTCCTATAAAAGAGGCAGCCACATTAAACTCATGGCTGTTTGCTGATGTCCCTCTGTGTCTGTCTGCAACCCACAACCCCACATATCATGTTTAGGCATCAAAAGCTTGAACAAAGCAGAAATTTCCTCTAAGATGCTAATATTCCAAGTCTTTTCCCTAAAGGTTGGATAACTGAAAATGCATGTACTTAAACAAGTACTCTAGGCAAAGGTTGTTTTAAAGCATCAGGGAAATTATTGTGTGGTACTTATAGATAGTTTACAAGTACAGAGATGCTATAAAACATATACACTACTTATTCAGAAACGCACAGTAGACACTGCATGGTTAATTTTCTTTTTTTTAAGAAATAGACAGACCTGAATTTAGAAGACTGCCTAAAGAAGCTGTAACATTTTTCATAACTATAAAATAATTGGGTATTTATATAAAAGTTGTTATATGCATGATACACATTTTCTATTTTTAAAATATATTTTGTGCACTAAAAAACTGCCTTTGTAATTCTGATATTAACTGCTTTTCTTTTATTTGAATTGCTAGTTAAAAAAAAAAAACCACATAAATCAAACCCAACCAAACCCACCAATACATGAAGTAGGACAACAAAGCTGTCAGTGAAGCTGGTAGCACCTGCACACCCTGACCTTGCAGCTCTGTTCACAATAGTTATCATTTATGACTAGATCAAGTGTTTGAAAATTAGAGTTGTCAAAAGCACTTATGAGTTACCACTCTATTTGCTCCTTGCATTCATTACCCTAAATGCTGAGGAAGGGCAAGCAGTGACTACTTAAAAATTAATGCAGAACTCACTGTCTGGTTTATGAAATATAAATGTGACAAAAGTAATTGTAAAGCTTTTTTTTTTCTGTTGACATCATCACTTCTGTGGCTGTTACCACACTTCATGATTCAGGTGTCTCAGTTTTCCTTTGTAAATCTAGTTAGAGATGATACAAAGCAGGTTAACATTCTTCAATCTGACAGGTCTTTTGAATTGTTTTTAATCTTGTATTTATAGACACTTTAATAAATACAGATAAGAAAACAATTGTGTTTTGAAAAACATCAAGTTTCTTTTTGAAGACAAAATTTTTCAAGAGTGCTATGCATGGGAAATGTTGTCAGGAAAGACTTAGAGTACAGCTTGGGTTATATGTCTGGTAATTTCCTTAAGATAAAAATACTAAAGGAACACAAAGTAAAAACATTTGTTCTGCAAACACCAACTATTTTTTTATTGCTAGCAAATATTCACTGATTACTTTTGATTAAGCTGGGAAGGCTTCTTTTATATTTCATTTAGTCTAGGTTTGTTTTTTGGATTTTGTGTTGTGTGGGATTTTTTTTAGTTTGGTTTGTTTGGGAGTTTTTGTGGGTTTTTTTAAGATTTGGGGACTTCTTAGACTTTATATTCTTAGGCACGACTCAAGATTCATGTCTTAAAATTTCAATACAGCCTTGTCTTATCCCTTCCTAAAAAAATATCAACTGAGCAGCGACCTCCTTCTGACCCATATGGCAGCCTATTTCCCAGCAAGCCCCTCTGGATTTCTGATTGTCTTGAAGGAGTTTTAGATTTCATACTCTTCTGTTGTATGTTGGGCCCTTCTTCTCAGATTCTAATGTGCTGTGAAGCTGTACTATCTCATGCTTTTAACTTAAAAAATAAAGTCCTCTTGAAAGCAGGAGTCAGTTGGCCTCCTAGTTCAAGAATATTCCAGTGAGACTGCTCTCAGCTCTTGCTGTTCGAATGGTAATGAAAGTGACAGAACAGTATCTCATGGATGGAGACAATTTCAGATTTCTTGAGCTGGTATAATAAAGGCTTGTTTGCCCCTCAGACAATAATAGGCACTGTAATGCCTGACATACTGATGGAAAGTGATAGCTAGTGAATTAAAGTAATCTATAATTTAAAAACCAAACTATATTTCCATTTCACTCCCTCAAAAAAAAAATCTAACCCTGCAAAAAAATGCAAAATATGCAAAAAAAAAAGCTTTTTTTTTTAATTAGGTGATCAAAATATTTGAGAAAACTTTATTTTACAGGATTCAGAGTGGGCTCTTCATTTATCTAAATGAGTGCTTCCTTAAATTCCAAACTGACATCTGACAATGGAATCACTTAATTCGAAGTTCATATGGAATATCTTTATTTCATTGGATCTGATGTCCTGACTTGCAAGGAAAGTGTTTTGTATGCTAGCTTAGCAGTCAAAATAATAAAAAGCTATTTTGAAGTCCAGCTAACAAAGATGACAGAATGCAAAAGGATGGACATGGAAGGCTGAATCTGGTGTTTAATCATTGCAAGGATGGCACAAATTCCCTTGCACCTTCTAAGAAATAACACACACTATGGCTTTCAAAATTCATATGTCCTGCAGTGCCATCTCTTGGACATAACCACCTGTTTTAGGCAAAAGGGATTAACCAGTACTTAAATACTTTGGGGACAGCACCATCTTGTACATGAAATTTTCTTTTTCTTCAGTAAAAGAATGCTTTTAATGCAAAAATAGTTTAATGTGCCAATAAAGGTTTTCAGCTACATGTGTATACTGTAAAAGCTTTCTAGATAACAAGTAATTATAGACATGGGGATATGTAGGCAATTTATTCATCAGGAATCTTTCTATAGAATTCATGAATTTTGGTAGCTGAGCCACTGCTGGTCCCCAGTTCCTGAAAAAGCTGTTCAATACAGATTCTCCCCCTCTTCTACTGTCCCATGACACTTCACCTGTAGAGATGCATTCAGCTCTGAGATCCCTGACATAAGAAGGACCTGGACTTGCTGGACCAAGGCCAGAAGAGGGCCATGAACATGATCAGAGATATGGAGCACCTCACCTATGAGGAAAGGCTGAGAGAGCTGGGGTTGCTCAGTCTGGAGAAGAGAAGCCCCTGGGGAAACCATAGAGCACCTTCTAGTACCTGAAGGGGCTATGAGAAAGTTGGAGAGGGCTTCTGGCTTGCACCTGGTAGTGACAGAACAAGAGGGATATTCTAAACTGAAAGAGGGTAGGGTTCCATTAGATATTGGAAGGAAATTCTTTAGTGTGAGGATGGTGAGGCACTGGAAATGTCAAACGGGGAAGTTGTGGCTGCCTCATCCCTGGAGGTGTTCAAGGTAGGGTTGGATGGGTATTCTCCAAGCAACCTGGTCTAATGGAAAATGTCCCTGTCCATGGCAGAGGGGTTGGAATCAGATGATCTTTAACGTCCCAACCAACTCAAACCATTCTATGATTCTACAAGTTAAAATTATGTTAATTCTTTGAACTAAGAGCCCTTAGATCTCATCAACATACAATGATTTAGACAAGAAACAAATGCAAAAATCCCCTTAGTCTCCACTTTTTTTTTGTGATTAACTATTTCAAAGCTTCTTTCAACATGTCATTGAAGTAGGTCAAGGACAAATATGGCTGAAAGTAAAATATCAAATGCTGACTTGGAATAACAGAATAATATAAATTAAGGGCCAGTATTCTCTGAGGTTTTTTTACATAATTAAAGAGAGAGAGTAACATAGTAAAAATAAATTCAGATAATCCAAAGATATGTGTTTTGGAATACATAATTTCTAGGATAATCAGAGACAGATTTTAAATGCAGAGAGCTCTTTGCACAACTGACCAAAAGTTCAGGTGCTGAATTTTTAGGTCATGCATTAGAAATATAACTTTGTTTAATCACTTTTGTGTCAAAAGTGAGTGCCTGCTAAAGTCAGTAAAATTCTCAATGCTCTTGTTTTATTGCCTATATTTGAATTATTTAACAAGGACAATATATTATCTTCTCTTTTTTTTATTATTTTAATCTCGATATATCTACAAAAGAGGTAGTAACCACAGCAATGTTTTTAAACTGGTAATGAGTGTTTGGAGAATGTTCTGGAGAAATTACTTAGAAACAACATTGTATTTGAACAATTTCCTATAATTAGCAGGATTACTAGTTTCATGGAGGACTGGAGCAACCTCAAAGTTAGTTTTCTATTTTCTCTTTTCCCCTAAAAAGTGAATTTGCATGCTGACTGGTGATTGAGAGCTGTGCTGTGTTTATGGGTTATCAGAGTTCATTCTGCCTGGGTTTGAGAAACATCTCTTGAGATTTGCACTTCCAGTAGCAGTCAAGTAAGAACAGAAAACATCAACCTTGTGAAAAATGCAGAAAGCCAATGAAGAAGAGAAAGATACATCCCACTAATAAAATGGGCAATTTCTTCATTAATGATTCATCTGAACCCTTTCCCTAGTTCTGCAGACTGCTAATATCTAAAAACTTATTCACCATATTGATGTTCAGGAACTGAGGATGAATTTGAATTCCGTACCTTTTGATTGGCTCCAACTTTACAGAAACAAAGTGAAGGACATTTTAAAATCACAGTATGATCCTGTTACATCTTTTATTCTTTTTTAGGATTTAGAAGAAAGAAATCATGAATTTGTAATTTTATTTGACTTAGCAATAAATGTTCTCCTTCAAACCAGAGATTAGCTGGAATTGTGGAAAAGAGATCTTTATTCAAGCTGTGGTCGTGAACTGTCAGTTTAACAGTTGCTGGTTTAATTATAAATGGTTGACAAAAAACTGACAATCTTTTTTTCTAAATAGCATTTACGGGAGAATGTAATGAATGGCACTCTTTGAGGGCATTTTGGGAATATGAACAAGCCATAAGCCCTACAGTTTTTACATATCTATCTCTTTAGTTCATTGTTGTCGTTAGTTTTAATCCCAACTGCCATTACAGGCAGACTAAAAAATATTCCAGCCTCTCAGTTGGCTGCTTTATTTTGTATGCAGACAAGTTCAGAGGTGAGGATGAATTAATTTGCTGTGATGAGCAGCAGGTGCTCTGTGTGGGTGTCCCTACTTGAAAGATGCATGATGAAACTCTATATCATGTTCTTAATATTTTTCTGATTAGAATATACCTGTTTTATATGTGATGTTTCTGAAAAATAACATTTCAAAGTCACTTACTTGTACAGATGGTGCCACAGCATATGCATAGCTGCACTTGAACACCTGTGAAAAGCAGAGATTTTATGAAATGAGGAAGAGAAATTTCTGGTAGATAACATAATTTCATTACCAGCATCTAGAACTTCTGTCAGGTGCATCTGTTTCTTTTGTTCCTATTCTTTCCATCTGCCAATTGTTCTCCATTTTAAGACACAGTTAAGTACAAGCACATTACATACCAAGAAACCTCAAAACTTCTTTCCCCTTTTCACAGCACTTACTTATGATGAGAACAATAATTTCTCATTCTTGTCAACAAAAAAACCTGAAGTTTAACAGGATATGAGAAATCCCATCAGGTGCCCTAAAGACAATAGAGGATTTGAGCACTCAAAGCCTTTAATTCACCTTTAGTATCTAAGGGTTGTTCTGCAATCAGCATTTTAATTCACAAAGAATGCATTAAAAAAGAACTGTGGCAAGCCCGGTGTGCTGTCACCTCAGGACCGTGTCAGTCAAGAGTGATGTGGAAATTAAAATAAAGGATGGGCTTGATGGAGTAACCCGAAACAGAAATACTTTTAATAAATGGTAAAACAACACAACAATCCCAACAGCAACTATAGGAGCGCTCCAAAAAGTGAGGGCCACGTGGATACAGATTGTATAAAGGGTATGTTGGGGGCAGAATGTGAGGGTGAGGGTCCAATGAGGAACAAGGGTTAGGAATATTTAAATTACTGCACAAAATCTTAACCAATAACAAGAACGGAACAGAGAACTTTCTAAAACAATCCTTACAAGGATAAGACTATTTACATACTGATTCCCAGAGGGACACGCTGATGGAATTCTGCTCACCCTAAGTTGAGTGAAGTTCTACAGACTGGACTTCCATGGTTTTAAGTTAGTATTTGTGGTCTGAGTGATCCTCACAAAACCCCCCTAATTATTGTCTCTGCTTTCTTTAAGCACATACATAATATTTGTTTAGAACACTTTTATCTTGTGTTCTTTGTTTCCAATATGTACATATAAATAGAAACAAGGATAAAATTCTTATTTATAAATTGGTAAATTTTAAAGTTTTTAGGAAATAACTTTTTGCTTTAGAAGTCGTGCTTTAACTCTTTCTGTAGTCACATTTTGCTTGTTTGATTATTTTGTCCTAATAAATCTGAAAAAAATTGCTGTTTTTGTCCTCCTACTGCCCTGCATAAGTGATGACTAAGAATGAAACACAAACCTCATTTAATGGTCAGGGAGGGATTGCACCACAGTGCATGCCCTCAGGGTGTGTTAGCTATGATAATGTGTCCCTTAACATCCTCATTCCCCTTGCATCCTCATTCCATTGGCATTCTCAGCACATATCCCTTAGCACAGTGGTCTACGTGCAAGGTCAGCTGGAGGTGAATGAGCTTGAGGCCAGCAAAAAGCAGGACTGGGGGACCTGTCTTGGGTGGTAGAATCACAGGATCATAGAACATCCCAAGCTGAAAGGGACCCACAAGGATTATTGAAGCCAAATTAATGGCCCTGCACATGTTAGCCTCAAGGGCCTGCCCCTTCTGTGTGGTTCTATCTCAGAGTCACAGAAACCTCAGATGAATATTGCTGATTCCTTGACCTCCTGAATGAATTCTGAATAGGACAACACTCAGTAATACGTGTGTTTCCCCCACTCTTCCAGGTTTAAGTTTCCAGTGTGGGGGGATGGGCAAGGTGGTGTTAAGGTTTGGAATAACCCTGTAGTTAAAAGGCTTTCTATGACACTGTGCAAGGAGTTGTATACAAATATTTCTAGTGTATACTTTCAAGTGAACATTCATATAAAACTAAAAACCTCTTGTACATCTTGTAACTTGTACCTCTTTGAAAATTCTTGGTATTTAGGGCAAATGCCCTACTCCAAGAATTTTCTTCTGACAGGACTTCTTCTATCCTTACAACAAGAAAACTGTCCTTCTGTATCATAAGTGTGATGTTATTTTACCATTGAAAAGTTACTTGAGTTTATGCATGAGTTTCTTCTGAAGAATAAGAAGTGCTAGATGTAACTGCTCTCAGTAGAGAAAACATCACTTGTTGGACCCAAAATACACATTGTTTTTATTTTAAAAATTTCTAAAATGGCTGTTACTTTAATCCTGTAACATGGAATGAATATTGACAGAGAAGCATAAAACAGGGGTAATGAAACTATGTAGAATCATGCAGTGGTGGAGGTGAGAGCAGAAGGTAGACTGGAAGAAGGTGGTAGTGTTAAATCCACATTTTTTCATTTGGCACATGTCCCTTTAATTAATGATCTAGGAGGAAGCACACAAATTTTTATAGTAGAGGCAGGAACATTGCAACTGCAGTTTTGCAAAAGTCTAAAAAGAGTGGAAAATTAATGTAATTTAGATACAAAAAATAGGAGGACAACATCATTGTGAAAAGATAATCAGAATGACAGGGTTTTAGTCAGATGGAAATACTTGAAAATTTTTCCACTTTTAGAAGTGGAAAAAATGGTTATATGTATAAACTGTAAGAAGGCAGAGGAAAAGTGGAAGCATGGGTTGCGGGATAGGAAAAAAAAGTTACAGGGTAGGAATGAAATAGGGTGATTGATTTTAAATATACAAAGGAATAATGCATCACCAGACAAATGAGTGTCTGTTTACACTGCTTTGGTGGAAACATACCTGAGGTATTCTGTGATCTCTTAATTCTGGAAAATGACAAATGATAAATACTGCTACTAAAAATGATTAAACATCTGTGAGAAATATGTTCATTGGAGAAAAATAAATATTAAAGACCTTACACATATAAAGAGGGGGAAATCTCAGTTGTGTGGCTGAAAACTTGTAGGGGGATACAGTATGGGTAAATGAAGGTGGTAGAGCATGTAATGTTGCAGAGTTGCAGCTGAACCAATAACCAAAGATTAGGAGCAGGCCTGGTCTTAAGAGGTCACACCTGTAGCCAATAAGAACAATGGTATAAAAGAGAGTGGATTGGTGGGAATGAGAGTCAGATGACTGCTGCAAGGACCAGGAACAGTTAGTGCTTAGAGGAGCTGCCTATGAGAAACATTGAGGAGGTATGAAACTTTAGCACTATAATGATAATAGAACTCTTGCTATATAAGACCACAAAAACTCACAGTGAATTCTTATTTCTGATTTTTCAGGACTTGATCCATAAACAGGCTGCAGTAGTGTCATGGTTTGACCCGGAAACAGGATTTCTGGGATGCTGTGTGGATGGGGCCAATGAGTGGTCAGTTTTGAATATTGCCACCTGGCCTAACCACTGGGCAAATGGGATCCACCTCCGAGAACACAGGGTAAAAGCAGGGCTCTCCCCCTGGCAGTTCCTCTTTGGATTTCCGGCGGTGAAGGCGTTGAGTCTCTCCCCCGGCCCAGTTGCTGGCTGAAAAGCCATGCGGCCCGGCCTGGGAGAGGTAGGCCTGGCCCCAAGGGTGGAAGGAAGAAAATAAAGAAATGCCGGGAAGCAATGGGCAGCCTGTTCCCTCCCCCCCCCCCCTTTGGAGACAGACAGAGAAAGTGCAGCCGGTGTTTGTGTGCCGTTACCTTGAAAGCAGTAAACATGTGCTGGTAGCAGGCAGCTCGGCTGAGGAGATGGTGGGGGGGGTGCAGCCAGGAGTCCAGCCGCTTGGAGGAGTTTTTAACCCTTTCTTTGGACAATGAAGATTTCACAGAACACTAACCCTTCCTAGACGAGAGATAAGAGTGGAGGAGGACGAAGGAGATGAGTGAGTGATGATAGTCTGGACCAGAGAGAGAGAGTGAGAGATGTTGGAAAGACTGAGAAGAGGGAGTGGCATTTTATGCTGGACTCTTTTGTGTAGCCATGGACAGAGCTATGTTTCCCTGGAATACAGAGACTGAGACCAGGGGGAGAAATGTCCAAGAGCCAAAGAAGATTCAGTGTGGGTACCCCTCGGCCCCAGGGGGTATATAAAATATGGGGGGGACAGATGTCCCAGAGGTGAGAGATGGAGCTTCTCTGGAACTGGACACAGCCTCCTTAAAAGGACAACCCTGGAAGCAGCCCTGATTCTGGTCCGGTGGTGAGAGCACCGGAACAAGGACGGAAAAGGCCACCACGACACATGGAAGGACTCCCTCTCCTCTTGAGGAACTGAAGTTGAGCATTCTAAAGGGTGGTGCTGGACCCAGAATTGATTTTGGATTGTATTGTATTGGGAATTTGGGGGGGAGGAGGAGAGTGTTTTTGTGAGGTTTTAATTTTCCTTGTGTTTTCTTTTTTTTTTTTTTTTCCTTTTTCTTCCTTTTGTGTGTAGTTTAGTAATTGTCTTTGTAGTTTAGTTAATAAACTTTTCTTCTTTTTCAAGTGAGAGCCTGCTTTGTTTATTCCTGGTCAAAATCTCACAGCAGACACCAGAGAAGGTGTATTTTCATGTGGGCATTTGGCCTTGTGCCAATGTCAAACCAGAACAAGTAGTTTCAGACATTACCTATCCATGTTCTCCAGCATATTCTTCCTTGCTACAGGCCTTCTCCTCCTCCCTGTTTTGTACCCAGCAGTGCTGTGTCCTGTGTGGAGTGAGCCAGGATCTGCAGCTCTTGGCAGATGCCTGTCCCGAGACAGAGTTTTGCAGTGCTGTATTGGGTAACACCTGCTCTTCAAAAGGTTGTTGTCTCAAAACCAGGAGTTTCTTACAGCTCACGTTTATTCAAAACATGCTAAATAAGGAATGGAGCTTAAAAAGATGGGAAATATTAGTATGTTACTGAGTAAAGCCCTGGTGTCCTTTTAAGCTGACCTGTGACTGCAATCCAGTTTCCTTCCATCTAAAAAGATGTGGTAAAGCTGGAGAAGGTGACAAGAACAGGAAGTAGCCACAGCTCAGAGTATGGAGTGACAGCAGAGAAATTAAAAAAGAGAAAATGAGGTTGCAGAAAAATATATAAATATTTATAACAGATATTAAGGAAACTTCCCAGTCTGACCATTCAGGAGACTCACTGGCAGTCACTCTCCCAATGCCGGAGGCTTCCACTGCTGGGACCTCCTGCACAACAGTTCCAGTGAGCTGAGAGGTGCCCAGCTTGACTCCGCACACACTCCAGTCACATGCAGCCAGAGCAGGTTTCTTCACAGTTTTGACCTTGGGTTTCCTATGGCAGAATCACTGATGTCTTCCATAAAGACATTTATTCTTTAAAGACAGAAAGAACTCAAGCTGATGCCTTTGAGGAGGACCCCATGGCTTTTATCCCTCACAGTCCAAGTGTGAGCAAGTTCCCCAAGTCGTCTTCTTCCTCCTGAGCCCTCCACTCCTGCAGTGTCTCTCAGTATCCATCCACCTGGCTGTCGCCACCTGTCCTTGTGCCCTTTGTTAACCAAAGGGTTGGCAGTTCTTGGCCTCATGTCTTGGGCCCCCATCCATGGCTCAATCTGTGGTTGGCAAATTGGGCACCAAATCTTTGCCTCAGCATAGAGACCCCTAAAAGTACTGTAGAGAAAGTCACTGAGGAATGAGTTTGCTGTTTCTTTTCATAAAAGAGTGAAGGGACATAAAAGAGGTAATAGCTATCACTTGGTTTGGAGTTCATTGTAAGAGAATTATGAGAGTTTTCACTGCATGGAAATTAAACTTGGAACATCTTTCCTCGGTGAGTCAGAGATACTAATAATAAAAATAATAATAATATGGGTATGAAGAGGAACTATACAAGTCTATGAAGGAAAATTCTGTAGAGGGTTTTTAAATAAAACATCTTTTTATCTTGGGAAATCCCTGATCATCCTTGAGGCTGGGCAAGGCCTAGGGAAAATCATTATGTGATTCTTTGTTTTTAAGATGTTCTCTAGACACTTATTGGTCTCAGAAGCAAAATGCAACATTGAAAGATCTCCTGGCCTGCCCAATTAAGGTCATTCTTACAGCGTTAATTCCAAGGTCTGGTAGACTTTTTCCAAGTCTGTGCAGCATCCTCTGCTTTCATTAATTAGAAAACAGCAATCAGTGCATAGTTTTACTGATATCATACAGCCACATTAAATTTTGTCTTGAGATTTTTAAGGTGATACAATAACTCTCTCTTACTTTTCTTGCTGTTAGCAAGTCACAAAGAATACTTTATTCTGGAAATGCCTATATTCAATGTGGAGTGAGTATATACTCCACTGCATTAACTTTATAAAATGTTTTGAGATTCTTTGAGATGAAATGAGCTATATAAATGCAAGCTGGTATTATGTTTGCAAAATCTGTGTGACTTAGAAGATCAATCTTCCAGAAAAATGTCAGCAGATACAACCAGTTTATTATTTCTGAAGGCTGAGAATAAGAAAGTGATAGAAAATAAAATCAGCAGACTGGGTAAAATTATTTGTTTTGGTTTCTTTTCCTTCATGAAAGAAAACAATGGATTCTAGAAAATATCAAATAACACTTTAGACTTGACCTTTTGAAGTTCATATAGCCCATCATCCTTATGTATCACAGTCTCTGTCTTGCCTGCATGAAAAATTATGGCAGCTAATAATGCACATAGATATGAAACCTAGTCCAATATGAGTAACTATGTGAGTGAATAATTGAAAGCATTGCTATCAAGTTACTTTTGTAGATATCTGTCCAGGTGCTAATGTGTTATAAATTGGTTTTATGCATAGGATAGTTCCTTCCTGCATATTTCACAAAGACACATTGTAGACATTCAGCATGACATCCTCTTTATCACAGTCTTGGATACTGAAATTCAAAGAGGAGGGCTAAGTGATAAAGCCAAACTCAAGAAGACTACAAATTTTAAAACAGCAGGAAGAGACAAGGTCCTATCTTACAACCTCTGAGTTGCCAAGTCTGTAATTTCTTTTAGCACTGGATATCTATGCAGTTTCAGTAGGGAAAGAAAAAAAGTGCCTTCTCTTGAGGCATTTGTGCAACTGGCAGTGGCTGGCAGGTACAATAGCTGCTTGTCTGCAACAGATCCTTTGCCTTCCTGTCACTGCCATCCTGGGCAATTCAGAGACAAAAACTGGTTGTGCCTCATTTGTCTCTGAGTGAATGTGACCTGTGAAAGGCCATGTTTAAGCTATCTGGTCAAAGACTTGAGAAAATGAGGCAGAAGTAAGCTGGGAAAAAAATGCAAGCAGTTCACTGTTGTATTCAAAGGTGCCCTGTCTCTGTTGTCTCCAGGAGAAACAGAGATTAAGGTCCAATGTCTTCCATCACATGAAGTGACATAGAAAGTGATATCTATACACAATTGTTGCAGCTCATAAGCACCCGACACTGTGAAGCCATGGCTGGGCTCAAAAGAGTGAATGCAATGGATGATGATGATGATGATGATGATGGTACATGTGGGTCAGCAGCCTGCAGGGCACTGCAGCACCTGTAATGTAGTTAATAGTTTATTCTGCTCTTTTTAACTTGCAAAGTTGAAAGAACTTTCATTTTAACAGTCGTCACTGAAATATAGACATTGAAATATATTTACAAGCAAAACTAAAACCTGGCATTGTTCCACTGCCAGCTATTTGTAAAATATCCCTGTTTTGGAAAGAATTTCAAGTGAAGTTCAAAGAACTGGTTTTGCTCCATAGGAAGCACAACCTTCCTTTTAAACTCTTTTGTTTTATATATTTGACAACAATTATTCTTCAGGACAAAAGACCTTCATCCAACCAAGTAACAGCAAAAACAGGCTCTTAATTTTAAATTCTTCCAGACTAAATAGCATGGAAATGTTAATTGTTTATTAAGGAACCGTAGGCTGAAAACTAATTTCTCAGAGTGGCTGGTGGAAAGAAACAAATACCACAAAAACAACTTCTGTGAAAATTGGAAAAGTCTGAAAACAACTGAAAAAAACCCGAATAAAACGCCACATAATATTCTCAAAGAAGTCATGCAAGGTTTAATTACCTGAAATGGGATGTACCAGAAGTCTTTATTGATTTCAGATAAAGCTTTTGGTGCTTGACACTTTGCAAATCAACTACTTGGTAGAAATTTTCCATTAAAATCTTACTGCATACAAATTACAGTTTTTGCAAGGCTTCAATTACATGAGATTTTTTAAAACCTCATAAATAATAAAAAAAAAGCCCTTAAATGTTACATTTTTCAAATTGTCTAACTTTCAGTTACCTGCCAGGTTTTCTGATTAGATAGGCTCAATGAAGAAAACCCGATTGTTTTGTTTCACTTGTATCCACAAGCCAGAAAGGATGTTCCCCTCAAAAGATTTGGCAAAGGGAGCTTAAGATCCTGGCTCCAAAACCTAAAAGCCCCAAATATGCCTGAAAGGGGATGCCATCAATACACAGCTTGGAAACATCTTACTGCACATTTTGTCTACTTTTTAGACTGCCTGGTGCTTCTCGGCTAGCCCAGGACCCAGCAGGTACAAATGCCTCTTCATGTTTTCCATTGCTCTGTCGAAGCAGCCACCAGCTGCAAAACTTTCCACTGCTGGGGAGCAAACAAGGAGGTGACCCTCAAAACCTCCTGGCTCAGGTGTGGTAGAAATCCTTAGGTTACATTTTGCTTTTCAGGAGAAGAATCTAAGCTATCATCTTGTGGAAGAGATTTTGTTGAAACAACTCTGATTTCATTTTTTTCTTGTGGCTCTGTGTGCAAGATCCCCAAACTCCTTTCTGTGATTGAGAATTCCCATTAATCAGGATATATTAAAAATAGGAAAGCCCAAAGCAGTTTATGCATTTTTGTTATGTTGTTTTGTTTCTCTTGTGAAGTCCAGGGCCCCATCCTAAAGTTATCTGAACTGTCAGAGTCTATTGCTTAAGAAGAATCAGTAAATTTTGCCTTCTTTACTTCTATTAAGCTTGAGCGGAAACTTGAAATGCAAAGTGAAGGCTTTTCAAATCATGTTTGCCAGTGGGTATTTACTCTGTCATCTGGACTATTTCTAGCACTTTGTGATTAATACTTGAACACTCTTCACCTGTTGTGCTCATGTGTCACTCCCATGGTTATTCATCTAGGCTTTGATTTAAGATGTTACAATATTAGTAAATTTATTTTTCTTTTCTGATTTCTTTTTTGTTTTGTATTTAAGAAGGAAAACATGGGGGGGAGGCTATATTTTTTTTTTTTTTTCTTTTAGGGAGGAAAATATATAGCTGTGCATATTCCCAACAAATTAATTAAGCATAAAGCATTAACTTAGTTTTTAAAATGGGGATCTGAAAATTGACAAGTGCAGCTCAATCCTAGAACCTCAAGGTATCATTTGGATGTCTGAATTATGTTTTTACCCTAAGAATTCATCCGAAACCATCCATATGTTAACTTTGTCTGTTGTCTATGAACCTACATGTTTATACTGGAATGAAAGAAAATTGAACCTTATCCATGACTTAAAACACACCTTTTTCTGGCCAGCATTGGCCATAAAGCATTGTTGTTCAACCAACAGTAGTCATTGGCCACCTGTTGCTGGACAGGAATGCTTTTATCCTGTAGAGCTAAACTGATGTAAGCTGTTTGCTGCCACTCAGAAGTGTGGTCCTTTTGACGATTCTTCCTTCTGGACTTTCCCATTCTTTATTTTTGGTTAAGATTGTCATTCATTTTCCTGCCATTGACTCCCTCTGCCCCATGAAGCTTTCATTGAACCCTGCAGAAATCTTTTACTGTTCAGTGGAGGGTTGGTCTTGTGCTGGAAAAAAATGTGCAGATATAGATATAGATGATATAGATATAGATAGATATAAATATAGATATAGGTGATATAGATTAGATATAAATAGATATAGATATAAATATAGATATAGATGCTATAGATATCACTGAAGGGTTCTTGAGGACTCTGTTTCCTGTAGTAACTCATTTATTCTTCCTTTGTAAGGACCTCAATGAAAAATTCCTGTCTCAGCTGTGGTTCCCCATAACACTGGAGGGAATGGGGCAGGTGGAGCCCACACAGGTAACACCAAACTCTTTCTTTCACTCTGGGTACTGTGGACAAATGATGTGGTGCTTACCACTGAGAAGCATTAAGTATTCTCTAAAGCCTATTATCACCTATTGTCAAAAGGTTTGTTTTGTTTTGTTTTGTTTTTTTAATTTCAACCAGCCTAAGGCAACTTTGCATAAGCCTGCTCCTTTGGATGGAATTAATTTTCACTAAGAAATATAAACTAAAAAAAAGAAATTTTGTCAAAATATCAGGGAAGCACAGCTTATCTTAGCTTTGAGCAATATTAATTCTGTTAGAACTGAATAAATTTCAATGAAGGTCGATGTTTGGGCTCTTTTAGAGCCACAGATGTAAGAGCTTTTCTGTTTCCTTCATTACAACTGGCTCTACATCTCAAGGTGTCATTATATAATAGAAACAAACAGCATTCCTTTTTACAAGTTGACTGTACTTGCTAAAATAAAGTAGGATGTTGTGGTCATGATAGTCTAAGGATATAACAGAACTTATGCAGCTGGGTAATATCTTTTATTTTACCTAGTGATGCAGCTGGAAAAAATAAACTAACTTTCATTTATGTGATGCCTTCATGAGGTAACAAATAAGAGGAAGGAGGAATTTGCGTGCAAAAACTATAAATTCTTGAGATGGAAGTAAAATATAAAGAGCAGTAGCCTGGTACATTTAATATTTCAAGTCTATACTACTCTGTAAAGAGATTATAGAATAATGAGATATATATTGTAGTGGTTCAAGGAAGCAGCTCTTTACTCATGTGAGCAAGCACTTCATGCATTTTGCTCATAAAATGCCTACAGAGTTAATGCAGGTAAAGGCATAAAATTGTATTAATGTTCAAGGAAGTTATTCAGTTATTCTGATTGTAAATGTTTTTCATATAATCTTGGAAGGATAGTCAGACATGTTTACAGAAAGTATCAGTTGAAAATATTTACAGATTTATCAGAGATGTATCTGATTTACTGAATTTAAAAAAAATTATACTGGAGTTCAGTTCTCACAAAATTTCACTTAACTAAACCTCAAAAAATATGACTATTAAACTTTCTCTGTCTCACATGATAACCTTTAGGCTGTGATTTCAGGAAATGAGTACCCCTTACAAAGCTGCATCTAATTGCACTTTCAAGTTAGTCAAATGATTTCAAGCAAATAAATCAGTTTTCTTCCTTCAATTACAAATTTGATCCAGTATAGGAACTCATTCCTCCTTCCAGCAGGCAGTGTCCAAAAAGATGAAAATCCTTGTATAAGGAGCCAGATGTTGTGTTTCCAAAGTCTGAGGGCAGAAAATCTGTGCTGGTAGGCAACAGTACTCTGTGGGGTGGGAAATAAACCAGAGCACAAGATGCTACAGGTAGACACTGATAAGTCTAAATGGTAATGGTATCTTTTTGTTTATTTGACTGTGGGGTTACTTTCTCAGTGTATTAAAAAGATAAAAAATTCTATCAAAGGAAAATAACTGCTATCTATTTGCTGCAGGAGTATTTCTACTCCCAGGCTCTTGCACAAATATATAAAAGTACACTGTCTTGGCAGGAAGGTCCCATCTCTTAAACTAGCAAATTAAAAATGATCACAGCAGGGATTTCAGGATCTTTTTTTTTTGTCTACTTTTCTGATTTTTCTGCCAGTAAGCCTTGTTTTTCTGCCCCTGTGCTGCAAAGACGAGTTATCAAATGAAATCAGCTTCATATCCTGAAGCAGTCCCTGCAAATACAAGGCTACACTTCAGGTGGTGTCTCCAAAGTACTTTGATTTATTGTCCTTACACTTTTTTGGGAAAGCGTGTGGAAATTCTCTCTGATGCATATGCTTATGTGAGACAATTAGATGTCTTTTTAATCCCAGAAAAGTGCTGGTTTTCATTGTCAGTGTGATACATGTAAATCTGTGTAGTCCACATATTTGGTAAATGATCCAATCTAATCAGTTATTGTCCAGAAAAGTACATGGAATGGAGTCATGTCCACCCATGCAGATTTAGTGGAGTCCTTCAAGTAATGCTTTTCTTGATCTCAATCACACATTAAAACAAATAATAGAAAAAGAAAAAAAAATTATAAATGTGAAAAGAATAACCCTTTTAGCTCCCATACTCACTCCTTTGGACATACTTCTCTGTCCCCTTCTTCCTCCTTCATCCACCCCATCTCTGACTTCTGCATCAAATGAAGGTAAGCTCTCTGCAGAAGACAAATTTAAAGAAACACTTAAAAAAATTGGAAGGTTGCCCTCCCTCTACCCTCAATAAAAAAAATTTTTTTCTGTCTGTTTTTCACTACCTATCAATTAAGGGGATAATAATAAAAATTTTAACACTTCTACCTCCTTTTTGTCAGGTGGAAGAAGAGAATTCAGGAATATAGAAGTGTTTTACTCTTTATTTTTACTTATTAAAATCTGACTGAAAGAACATACTTGCGAAAAATAAATATGTAGAAATACAGATATATAAACATGCATATATATATATATGAAATAATGTCTTTTAATACTTTTGTTCTCGTATTTTCGGCTTTTTCCATTAGTAAAACTTGTTATTGCTGCATTGAAAATATGCTGTAGCAAAAATTCCTTTAAATTTTGAGAACTTTTTGATTCAGCCTCTTCACACAGTTCCTTATGATAGCAGAAGTGGCTACCTATGGGAAAAAAGAGACTGCTTGTACCAAAATCAATCTTCCTTGAAGTCAGAAGTCATGCTCTATCCAGGGCAGACCCCACATGAAATGAAAAGTGAAAAAGGCAAAATTGTATTAGGAGAAAATAGATGATTTGTCTCATTCAATTAACAGTCAGAACAGCAATTTGCCAGAAACTGGAATCAATTTTCACGTGATCTACAAACAGTTGGATTGGTCTGACCTTCAGATAAGATTAATTTGCAACTAATAATTCACTGTGTTCTAAGTCTCATTGAATTTACTGCTTTCATAAATCTTCTGTACTTTTCCCCCCCACTCTTCTCTGTTCAGTTGCTGCTGTTTAAGTGCTCTAAGGATGAAGAGTCTTGGGATGATGCCAGATGGTCTGGGCTAATTCCAAGATAGAGGAGTGACTCTTCAGCTATCCCTATTACTGACTCATTACGGACTAAACAGGAAAGAAAAAACTAACAATAGAAATGCTTGGATTTTGTTTTGCTTTTTTTATTTTTTGAGGTTTTTTTTTGATGAGTTGTGGTTTCTTTGGTTTTTTTAAGATTAGGAAGGATTTTTAAAGAGGTATAAAAAATCCAAACAAAGTTATCTTTTCATCCCAATCTATGCAAAACTGGCCCCCTGCCAGATCAGGTGCAATTAAGACATCCTGAAACAAGAGGTGGATTGGACAGTAACATGTTGATATCCCTCATGTTTGTTTTATGGATTTGAGAACTGAAACTGGTGATGGCTTGGAGAATATTATACATGCTGAGAGAGTAAATTGTTTAATCTTTGCTTCTGCTAATTCTTCCCAAAGTACTGCATAATAAGCTACCTCAACTAGGCTCCGTTCCCCCTGTGTCAGCCACTCCTCCTCTTTAGAGAACTGGTGCATTTCAGGGTTCAGGTTTTATTTTGGTTGTTATGAGGGATTTTCTTCCTGTTTGAAAAACCAGTCTAGAAGTTAAAAAATATCATAAAGCAAATCTGAAAAAAAAAAGCAAAAGTTAAGGGCTTTCATTTCATAGGAGTTTTTGAAGATACTGCTTGTCTGCAGAAATCTTACAACTTATGTATCTAACATGAATCCTCTAAGAAGGAATCATGAACAGGTAAAAATAATAATAATAATGAGTTTTAGATGCTATGACTCTTATGTGAATTCAATACTATTCTGACATGCTTAGAAACAACACTACCTATGTAAGCATCTATAAACACCTGTGATAACTTCATGATAATAATTGGACATGGTAATAGAAAACCAGGTATAAGAAATATAAAACAACACAGTCTGATTGAGTCCCATGGTCTTCAGTCTTCCACCTCTGCTGTGTGTGTCTTCATAAGTGCTGATGGAAAGGAAGTTTCTTATGGACCCAGAGAGCAAACAATTTTGAGTGCAGCATCTCTTCTCTGCACTGCACACAGGGCTCTCAGATGGAAGAAGATGTGAGTCAGAGTAACAGAAAGACCAAACGATCCTGCTTGTGATGCCATTTGGCTTCATATGGCCATTTGCCACTTTTGTAACAATATTTGATGTATTTTTTATGCTTTTTGGCATAAGATTTGCTATTGTGTCATTAGTAGTTCTGCTCTCATCCTCTGGAGCATTGGATGCCTTTTGACACCTTAACATTTACATACTTCTACATCAGCTTTTTGCTCAGAACTGCCTATTATCTGTTCTTTTCAGGTTTCTGTATCCTGCCACAAGTTCATTCTCTTCTTATTTTTTTAACTTGAAGCTTATAAAATAATTTTATATTTTGGGGATTTTGGTTTTTATTTTGTACCTGCTGTCAAGTGCTGTATCATTTTAATTCAATCTTCTCACTGGCTCTGCTTACCTCATTTAGTGTGATGCTTTGTAGTTCATCTTATAATTTTATTTTCATTGTAAGGAATAACATGTGAGAGGACAGTATTTGTAGCTAGTAAAATGAAGACTATTTTGTAAAAATTATGACGTTCAATGTCTCACAGAATTTTCTATGTTTTATAATCTATTTTTGATTATAGGATCTTATTCCATTATCTACCAATAAAGTAACCTTTTTTCACTATTTCAAATGAGCTTTAGACCTTCAGCATTTCAGAGAAGAGACCTCCTTTGTTCATACCTGTCAAGTATTATGTGATTTCCATGATTTCTAAAAGCAAAAATTCTTATTTTCTGACAGTATTTTTAATCCAGCTTTCATCTCTTCCAAATATTTCTTTCAATAAGAGGCTTTAAGAATTTAAGAAGAGATTTATAGGTAAAGATATTTTGATCTCTTGACATGACAAGGGCCTAAGCATTCCTGCCAGCAATCTTGTTGACACCAAAATTATAGAGTTGGTTTAAGAACACAAATTGTACTCTACACTTGAGAGGCCACACCTTGAATCCTGTGTTCAGCTTCAGCCTCTCACTACAAGAAAGACACTGAGGTGCTGGAGCATGTCCAGAGAAGGGCAATGGAACTGGGGAAGTGTCTTTGCCGCAGATCTGATGAGGAGCAGCTGAGGGAGCTGAAAGCTTTTAGCTTGCAGAAAAGGAGGTTCAGGAGAGACCTTCTGGCTCTCTAGAACTACCTGAAAGGAGGTTGCAGCAAGATGGGGGTGGGTCTCTTCTCCCAGGTAACAACTGATAGGTGAAATTGGTGCCGGAGGAAGGAGACCAGGACACCAGTTGGTTCATCACAGGCCCTCAGGTCCGGTCCAGTCCCGGTCCCTCAGGTCCTTCAGGTCTAGTTTATTGAAGAAAGTATCAAACACTTATACAGCGAATAATAAGCTTATGAATATTCTGTAAGCCAAGCAATCTATTGGTTAAACTATACCATGAACTCTTCCTCATTCCTTAGGGGTTACATCTCTCTTTTCTCATGTCTCTTTCACTGTTTGTTATCCTACTACAGCCAGGCCCAAGGACACTGCTATCTATGTAGGTGCAGGACTTAGAATTAGCCACAGCTTTGTAATTTTCCATTCTCTAGCAGCTAAATTCCCAACACAATGGAAATTACAGAATCATGGAACATTCTGCATTGGAAGGGACCCACAAGGATCATGGAGTCCAACTCTTACATGAAAGGCTCATCCAGGGCCCCCATACCCTACCCATGGAAGGGGCCTTCCACTTAAGAGTTGGACTCTTGACCTTGGCATTGCTAGCACCATGCTCTAAATGATTGAGCTCAGGGTATGTGCTCAAGTTTTACTAGGGAAGGTTTAGGTTGGAAAAGTTTAGGAAAGTTTAGGAAAAGTTTGTTCGTGGCAAGGGTGGACAGCATTGAAACAAGCTGCCCAGGGAAGTGGTAAAATCACCACCCCTGGAAGTGTTGAGAAAGCCTATAGGTGTGGCACTTGGGCAGTTCAGTGATGAACATGTCAGTGCTGGGTTAATGGTTAGACTTAGTGATCTAAGATGTCTTTTCCAACCTTAATGATTCTGTGATTCTGTCCAGACTTTGCTTGGATCTTGTCCAATACCCTGTTTCTTCAGTACTTTTATGAAAAGCTGAAAGTTGATCCAAATTAATTTCTAAATGAACTGCCAAATACATTAGCAGAAATGATAAAATGCACAAATGAAGTACATTATTATAATTGAATTCTATTGCCTGAGGAAAAGGAAGTGAAGAAAAACTGGAATGACCTTTTAGTTGATGGGGATTTTGTGACTTTGACTTTTTTCTTTCCTTTATTTTTTTTTAACTCCAGAAAATTAGTGTATTACTCTGTAATCTCATGAATGTGATTGCAGTTGTTTTCTTAACCTAAGTGTTGCTATTTGCACTGTATAAGATAGCCTGATTTTGAACTGTAAATTTTTTCATATGTCTGAATGAATGCCAAAATAAGGATTTGCAAACATATCATATGCAATTATTTTTCAAAGCAGCATCAGAAAATAGATCATGTCTGGGTTTGGAAGAATAGAAAATTTCCTCTCTGCCAATTTAAAAAGGAATTTATGAATGTAGGAATCAACGCAATAATTTCCCCATTGCCATATGTTCAACAAGTCCATGAAAAAGGTACAAATTATTGCTTGCTTTATTTTACACATTCTTGCTGTCCTATTGTAAAACAGTTGCAGAAGCAAAAGAAGAGCTGTTTTTCTCTTCTAACTAATTTGTGTCTAAAAGAGAGGAGGAATGTGCAGAAGTAAAAGGGCATCTTGTGCTCTGAGTGGCACTGGTGGGAGCTAGTTGAGATAATTCATTGTATATCAGTAATTTTAAACTTTACCCAAACAGTAGCAGACATTTTACAGGATCCTGAATTCCTTCTTTGCACATGGTGAAACAATCTGGGTCCTTTTCAGAGTCATAATCTCTTGTTGGGGTACCATGTCTCTTTTTGCCTCTTGGATTTTGAAAACAAAACAATTTCATATAGATCCTTTTAACCAAAGTGTTTCACCTGGTGGTCTGCATTCTTACTTTGACACACTTCAGCTGTTAGCAAGACCCACAAGTGTTATGAGAGAGGAACCACCCCTTTAAGAATGCAATTAAAATAAACTACCAATTCTTCCTTCCTGTTCCACTGCATAAAACCCAATGTTTACCTATGTGGTTGTGGTAATCTCACTTAAAGAAAGTTGAGATAACTTAATCTAATAGACCATCCAAAGTAGCTTTAGTTTCTAGATTCAATTGTGAACTGAATCTAAGCCTGGTGTTATGGAGGAAAACTTAATTTGTATTTTAAAACAGCACAAGAAAAATGTGTCATAAAAATCAACACTGAGCATAGAATATTTTCTGTGTTAAAGCTGCAATAATATTTTTCACTTTTCTTTAGTGATTTTTTCATATTAAGAGATTACAAATAAGAGAAGTAAAAAAATATCTTTCTTGTATTGCCAGTTAATTTTTTATTGTTATCACTTATATACAATTATTGAGAGAAGTTAGAAAGAGGTCTCTTTGTTTCAGATTTCCTTTTCTAAGTACAGCTGATGGTTCAGCTGGCAGAACAAGCACACCTTTAATCTCTTCTCTTTTGCAAAGATTCTTGTGTAATTCTGTGAGCCTAAGCCATTTTTCCTTTACTGAATCTCCTTTGAACTTTTACTTTGATTTGGAAACACTTTTCTTTTTACATCTCTCTACTCTCAGCTGAGGAAAGTCTTGTTTGCATCTGATTTGATTGAACACTTGTTTGGACTATAGTCATTGAAGATAATTGTTCTCTGTCCATTGTCTGGCCTTCTTTTTACAGCGTGATGATTGCATATATCAAAGCAACTCTCATTACAGGCAGTTTTCAGGGATCAAATATTAAGCACAAAACTTGCAAAGCACAGCTCCTTCATTAAGTTGTTCCCACATTTGATGACAACTCTAGAAGTGATTGTAGTGATATTGAGCAAAACCATCTCAGTTTTATTGTGAGTTCTGCCTATAGGACTGAAATCTGACTGGCTTGTTTACAAAACAATGAGTCTGGGGACATGTAAGGACATTCATCTTCTTCTAAGAGCACTCTTTTGTACTTTTTAATCCTTTTTCTTTCAATTACTAGAGCTCTGATTGAAGAAGCAAGCCAAATACGTACTTGCTTCATTAGCAGTGGAAAGAAAATTGAAGCTTCTCTCCTTAATAGCACATTAGATTGAGGAACACAACTGGAGGCAAAAGATACATCTATTTTCTGAGTCTTTAAAAACCAGAACAAAACACAGACCACATCCTGTCTTAGCCAGGGGCAGAGTAAAGTGAGAAGTGAATAGGCACGAAATGTTTTCACTAGAAAAGCAGCCCAGACTTTGAATCTTAGCCTGCCTTTGCCACCAGCTGCTGGACTTTGGTAGGCACTTAGCCACCATCGGCTATAGGTGGGTGGACACACAGGCTACAGAGCCGGTTATGCCTTAATTTTGTGCGGTATCCATCTGCCTTGTGCCAGGAACAGGGAAATTAATCACAAATTCCCTTCCTACAGTCTGACTTGTTTGGCAAGGGAAGGGGGCTCAGCAGCTCCCCAGAAGTTGTCTGCACTTGTGGGTGCCTGGGGGTGAATTCAAACTCCCATCGGGTGTGAAAAACAGGACATTTCTCCACGGAAATGCTCAGGCTCAGGGCACTCTAAGCATGTGTTTAATCACCTGGATTAACTCCAAGCTCTTTAAACTGTAATTAACAGTGGCAGTTCTCAGCTTCTCTAATTCACAGAGACCAGTGCAATTTCAGGTGTGCCTGTTTATTTGTTAGCCTGTGCACTGATCCTAGGAATGAAATACACTGCAGTCTTTTACAGCTCTTTTGTCATCTCCACAGAACTTCGAGTTTTAAACTAGTGCCATATGGTATTTGAGTTCCCACTGAGTACCTGAAGAAGGTGATTGGATATTTTCTGAAAGATTATAAAATTAATAGAGCCTCTGATAATTTTTTTTAGAGCTGCTTTGATATATGCAATAATCAGTGTCATCAGCTTGCTAGAAAGAAACAAATACACAACTTCACCTTCCCAAAAACCAAACCCCTGAACTGAGAGTAAATGAGGGTGTGCTTGTTATTAAACTGTTTTATTTTGAAATGAAACGTATTTTTGTATAAACAATGTGTGTTTGTTCTTAATTCTGATATTATTTTTCCAGTTAGATAATCACAAAACACAAAACTGAGGTTGATTTCTCTAAACATAGTGCGTATGATGATAAATACAAGATAAACATGGATACTGCATTACAAAGTGTCATATCAAAGTTTCAAAACTTTAAAGTACTGGGCTGCTCTTTGTGTCTCTCCTGCTTTCCTGAAGATTCCCTTGTTCTCTCCTGCTGTAACCTATGTTTTCATAATGAAAAGAAATTATGGGCTCCAGGGTGGAAGAGGATAAAGGACAGGCTGAAGGTGCACATATTTAATGACTTTCATTAGTCAGTAAATTTAGGCATAAAGCTAAATTTTAGATTTGAATTTGAACAGCCATCAATCCAAACAAATGAAACATATAAGAATTGAATATAGGCTGTGGGCAAACACTAATATGTTACATAGTTTGTTTACACATGCTCATTTAAAATTTTGGCCCTTGTGGTTTGTTTTTGGGAAATCTTTTTTTGTTCCCTGATGTCATAGATGAATATTTCATGCCTGTGCTTGCATTTTTCATACTATGAAAAACACAGGCAGAAATGAAAATTGTGAGACATGGTTATTTGAATACATATAATGTATAAAAGAAAACATTTTTCTCAGCTTTAAAAAAGAGAAGCTTAAAAAATAATTACAGAATTAATGAGCTGGAGGCAAAATGCAGCAATCTGTTTTGTCACAAGCATTTCTAATGCTTTGGTGCTGCTGAATTAATGCATAAGACTCTTGGGGTTTTCACAGTGCAACCAGAGGATTTTTAGGGGTTTGGTGTAACTGTGGACTTCAATACCATCTTATAAATTGTAATTTTTTCAGTTGTTCACTATGAATAGCTTATGTTTTTACATGTCTGTATACTCCTGTACATACAAGTACTTTGTTGAAATTTGAAGAGTTAGAATAAATATAATTACAGAAGAAAATGAGAAGTTACTGGTTAGGGTAATTGCAAAATAACTTTATTTCACTTCCATTCTGCTTGAATCAGTAAAAAATTTCAATCAAAAGAAAAATATTGCTGTGATGTTTTTTCAATATATCCCTGATTTGCCTTGATGTAGGAATTTAATTTTAATATTGTACATCTTCTTTTTTCCCCACTAAGACTTCTGCTACTATTGATAAAGATTTCCCCTGTAATTTTCTCTTTGCAATGCTTGTTGAAGCATAGCCCAGATAAACAAAAAATAATCAGTTGGAGCTGAATATTCTAACATAATTTAAAGTTCTATTTTAAGTGTTATGAATGAGAAACCAGCTTAGATATTCTTGTGCATTATAATTACAAAGCTATGATCCAAAATTGTCTTTTTCACAGATTTCCTAATCCTTCTAATTGTTGATTTTTCTGAACATCACAGTGAGTGAGTACAGTTGGAAACAGACTTCTTTCATCCAGCTTCTGTTAAACAGTGGAATTCACATTGCTCTGTTTTCACTTGAGGATATTCAGATGCAGAGTGCATGGCTGCTGTTCTGCTGCAACAGAGCTTTCATTTGGTGGGCAGTCATTTTGGAGCTAAGGCAAAATTAGCTCACCAGATTCAAGAGCATGATGGAGTTGGCTGATATTCTTTATACATGCATTATATATGTACTTTTATTTACATACATGTATATAAAAAGCCCTGTGTTACAGGGCTTGCAAGGGTTTTTCAGGGTGAGAGAGAGATGAGAATGTTGACCTCATGTTCAGAAGGCTTGATTTGTTATTTTATGATATATATACATTATTACTATACTAAAAGAAATAGAAGGAAAGATCTCAGAATGCTAGCTAACTAAGAATAGAAAAGGAAAGAAAAACAAAGTTCTGTGTCCAGGCAGAAAGCAAGAACAGCTCTGCCGTGAGTGATCAGTAAATCCAAACATTCACCCAAGACCAATCACGGACGCACCTGTTGCATTCCATAGCAGCAGATAGCCATTGTTTACATTTTGTTGCTGAGGCCACAGCTTCTCAGAAAGGGGAAAAATCCTAAATAAAGGATATTTCACAAAAGATGTCTGTGACACATGTGTACAGGTATAAATGGGAGTGTGAGACCTCGTCAGTGCTTAAATGGTGTCTTGCCCATTGCACGCCAGCTGGAGCACAGTGGAATCAGTTATTCTGGGGAACAATCCCAGTGATTCCTTCACAAGGAACACTGTGGATGAATGCATAGCAGGAGTGTGCTGACCTTCCAGTAGACTTTGCTGCCAAATTTAGAGCTGACCACTGCGCTTCCACAGCACTGCAAAGCTGCAGGGCTGTGAGCAGCAGTTTCACTCGGAGTCATTCTGTGGTTTAAAGGCTGACCTCCCTCTGCTGGATTTCTGGTGGGGCAGGGAGCTGGCAGGGAGCTGCCCTGCACTGTCCACTTCTCACAACAGGCAGCAGCATTAAAGGTGACAACTGGGGGTTTGTGATGGCTGATGGAAATACACAGAGCACAGCACAGTGAAATTGAGGGCAAAAGAGGAAGTGAGGAGGACGGGATAAAGCCATGTACAATGGAATAAATTACTTCCTTCAGTGTGAAATGAAAAAAGGATGTGAATGCTCTGAAATAATCAGCACACAAAGTGCTGCTGCAGGAAAGTGGATTGCCTGGGAAAACTATTTTTCTATACAGATACCACTAGGCACTGTTTCTTAAAATAAAACCAAATTGATGAGGGAGATATCATCAAACAACCGGGAAAAAGGAATTATCCAGGACTATATTTTTTTTCTTAACTTGTTTTGTAGAGAGATTAAAAAACAATGAAGTTGTCAGAGTTAATTCTTGAATGTATTTCTTTCATATTTTCATTTACTGTTTTGTAGTATGTGAGTACCCTCCCTTTGGTCCCTGAAGGATACACTCCACATGAAGAAGTCGTGTACAATAGCTCTTTTCCTTTGTTCCTCTCCTTGATTTTCCACTCTGCAAAGATGGCTGAGCAGTGGCAAGTAACAGTGCCCTTTACATGTCTTATCATGTCTTTAAATACCATTAAAGTAACCAAGATCCTTGTTTAACACAAACTGTCATTCTTATCACAGGTACCATTGCTATTATATTTTTATTTTTAAGCAAGTCTGTTCATTAGATTAACCAGCTGCACTCAGTTATAAAAGTTGAGTCATTTACTCTAAAATTAATAGGAGAGGAATGTTATTAGAGTTTGAGATATGAACTGAAACTTTAAGCAGATCCAGGACTATATGAGTCAAAAATGCCTGCTGTCTGAAATGGAGTCACAGGCATGGACAAGTTGCCAGCAGACAGGTGTTAATGGCTGTCAGTATCAGTACCCATAGGTGCTGAAAGGAGTTGATGCCTTCCAATATCTTCAGCATGATGCCTGTTCATTGCCATCAGCTAACAACAGTGTCTTAATCTCAGGCCACATTGTGAGTTGAATGAGAAATCAAGTTGGGTTTTTTCACCAGAATATCCAAAGTTTAGGGGTCTATCTCTTGGAAATTAATATTAAATCAATAATTTGGTGATTTCTCCTATGGTTTAAGACCCTGTAGATGTGAAGTGGGTGCAAAGGGAAAGCTCTGTGCTTACATTAGGGGCTATATGAAAGCGCCATGCTGAAACATGTGGGTTGGGATGCTTCTTGCCAGCATCAATAGTCAAAATATCTAGACTCTTTTTAAGCTGTGTCTGTCTCAGTCTCTTGATCACAGCCTGGTGTTGTAGAATCACAGGGGTCACCATGTGAAGTCTTTTTCCCATTTCTGAAAGCAAAGATCAGTACTGCAAACATAAAAAGATAAGCAAGCTTCATCCTACCCTTACAGTCTTCCCAGCATGTAAAGTGGGATGCCCCCAATCCCTTTTGAATTGTCTCAGTGTCTTGCAGGGTGTTTTCTGACTTTCCCACAGCTGTTTGGGATCAGCAGCTGGAACAATGCAGGCAATTCCACACCTAGCCTGGGTCTATCAGGCAGAATCAGGCAGAATCGATTTTACCAGCTGACATGAAACATGGTGTAATTACATGAGTCTAATGGTTCAGACTAATGGTTTAGGTCTAATGGTTTCATTAGGAGGAAATAAACAAAAAGACTCACTTAATTAAAACTTGTTTCTAATATTTCCTGTGGTTTTAAAAGCATAAATTATGTTAATTGGAAAGATAGATAACAATATTTTCGCACAGGGCCCTACCATGCATTAATAGATTATCTTTATAATTAATTTTCTTGTTTAATTTCAGATTTAATATATTTATTTTTATGTTTCAAAGACTTTTGAATAATAATCAAATTTGAAAGATTTCACAAAATTGCTTTGAAAGGCTTAGAAATCTGCAAAATGTGTGACTGAAAATAGAATCCTCTCTCAATAGCTAAACCGGGATTTTTTAGTTATTAAAAGTAATTTAAAACATCTTATTTAAGTACAAGACAGCTTATTCACCCCCTGCCATATTTAGTTTATACTTACTGAAAATTGTGCAGTTCAATAAAAAGTGATAGGTCTAATGAGCCAATGAGAAATAATTTGTTCTATGTGCTTTATCTCTACTGGCCTAATTTTGAAAAAGGACTACAAAAAGTGATCCTTTCTGCTGATGCTTTCATTGGCTTCCCTTAAGATTTTAATCACTAACCATAACTACTCTTGCTCATGTTTATATTTTGAAGAAATTTGTGAAATTCCATTTCATATCATGAACAAAAGACAAAATATTATTCAACACAACTTTGATGTCAAATGGTTTCTGTGTAAAAAACCCAACATACTGATTAACTGTGATCAACTTCCATATAAAAAAAACTTGGAGCATTTAAGGTTTTGCCAAAGTCTGCTTTAACATTAATGCAATTAACACATTGAATGTGAAAATCATGAACATGTAGAAGAGAGATTAGGTCAATCTTTTTATGACAGAAAGCTTAATACACTTAATAGTAACAACATGTGCACATAGGTCAGATAAAGGATTGAAGTGATCAAAGACAATTAGCAGAAATTAGATGATGTTCTCTTGAACAGGGGCAGAGTAAAATGTATATCACAGTTCTTCAAAAATTTAAGACAAAATATAATGCAAAATAATTTACCACAATTTCCAAGAACATGTGCAGACCATGAAAGATAGAAAGGTTTACACATCCAAAATTCTATTTTGAGGAGAAAAAATGGTACTTTTAGATCTGTGTATTAATAGGACTAATTTCAACATTTCAGAAAGCATAATTCCTGAAGCAAGTACTTTAATTGTTGATCTATGAGCACCTAGGAGACTAGAACAGATTTTTCAGCTGATAGAATTCAGGTAACATCTTCCTTGTGACTTCTCTCTGAGGCAGGAATATTGGATAATGCTTTAACTTCACACACTTTCACACACTTTCATTGGATATTTTTACAAGCAGCCTATGGGAATAAAATCTAAATAAAGGAACTGACCGACAGGTAATCACCACATTGGTAAACTTAATGTTGGTAGCTCCTGGTGGTCAGCAGTTAAGCTGGAAGGATAATGTGAGTGAAATTTATTCTCAGTTCAACCCTTAGTCAAAGTCAAAGTGCTAGTCAGAAGCCAGCAGTAAAATTTGTTCCCAAGGCAAGGTATTTATAGATGAAAGTGCTGTGGGAAAAGAAAGAAGGGATTGTGAATGCAGTTTATTGGAATGCTCCTTTGCCTGCTTCACCACCACTGAGAAAGCAAAAGATTTACCAACCATATCCAGAGCAAGGTAGACCTGTTTATCTCACCTCAGCTTAGCTGCGGTTTGAATTTGTTACAGTTACAACAGCTCTGCCTGCTCCTGATAATACACAAAGCCTGGCTGCTTAATGCAGGTGAAATTTTGGCCCTTTCGGCTCAGTATGGCAGAGAAAATGCAAATCTTCTCTTTTATAGTGTTTGGCAAATGAACTAGTCCAGGTAGAGGAGAAGAGTAAGACACATGACTGTTGCTATAAGTCATAAAGCTATTTCAATTTCTGTATATCTGCAGTACACTGTGGAAGGCACAACAGAAAACTGCTTTCTGTTATATATTTTCCTGTCATAGCATTGTCTAGACAGAAAGCTTATGGTTAATTTGTTTATTCACAAGGCTCTGAGGAAAACATAGAGCAAACCTGCCCACCAACCAACCACCACCTATAGTGCTATCAATTAAAAAAAAATAACATTAATGCTGCCACTTTCTCCCTGTGTAATCTTGTTCGCTTGATTTATTTCATCTTCACCAGAAAGGTTAGAAATTGACTTTATTCAGACAATCTAACCACTGCACTGAAGTTTTCTATTCAGACTTTGCTATTTTTTTTGATTTTAACTTCTGAGAGCTCTCACAGTTTTTTACAAGTTTTTTAGAACTTCCAACAAATAACCTGTGTTTTGTTTTTTTTAATGCTTTAATATTTGCCTTTGTGTGTATCATAGCATTCATCTGAGCCATTAGAGCCTTCAATATCCATGACAATTAGGCTGTTTTCAGGCTGTTAAGGAGGATCAATATTTGATTCAGATTTGTCTCCAATTTATATGGTAATCATCTATTTTATACTCAATATGTATCATACAGATGGTTGATTTAATAAAATCTGTACTTGTTCTCATAAATACAATTTTTACGGAATGAAGACATTGATCAAACTCCCACTACAATTAAAGCAATCTTAAATGAGATGGGTTGACTAGTGACTTTTATAGATTAGATAACACCTATGAGCACATAGCAAGTACATCTCAGAAGAACCTAAAGATTTTTCCAACATGTTATCCTTTATATTTTTCTGTTATTTTTTTTTTATTTTGTCCCTTCCTTCCTGCCTTCCTTCCCTCCTTCCCTTAAAGTTAATAATTGTACTGAGTTGCAATCCCTATTTTTAAACTAGTCCACACAATTGCTTCTTTGTGATGTAGTTCTAATCCAGTTCTTTCGTCTGGCTGGGAGATATTTATGTTTTTCAGTTGTCCACAGCCTCAAAGCTGGACTCAGTTCCTATTAAAATCACCCTCTCTAATTTCTCCTTTTGAAATGAGGAGCTCCAGCCACAATCATTCATTTTCTTCCTGATGTTGCATGCCAAAAATAAAATTAAGCATTTGTTATAGTTTCAGAACACACAGAAAGCCCCAGATGCTTGCGCATAACTTGCCATGTATACATAAATAGGGTCTGGATGATGGCATGACAACACTGATGGATGTAGGGAAAACTGGATGTAGGGAAAACTGGCTTGTTTACTACGAGAACAGCAGAGATTTTGTAAGGTGCTCTGGTATGCAGCAAGCCAGCCCCCAGTACTTTCAATTAAAAGCATGGCTGCCTCTCATACTGCTTTGGAAATTGCCCTTCCCTTACAGAACCTAGGGCCATTACTTAAGGTGTGTAGGAATATGTCCTGGAGCTTTTCATCCTCTGGGACTGTTCCTGAAGCAGGTCTGCTCACTGGTTCACAGAGGAGGTGCAGTGCTCTAGAACTGGATGTACCTTCTTGGGAATGCTGGGCTGTTGCTTTATAATTGTGCTCCTGAAGCTCACCACTGCTGCACTTCTGGAGCTCAGCTGATGCTGTTGAGTCAGGGATGGGAAGAAAAGACTCCAGTCTTCAGAAGGTGAATGAGAAAGTGTTTAATGAAAGCAGTGGGTCTTTTTATAATGTGACTCGCTAGGTGAGACTTGATTGGTGTCAAAGTAAAAAACTCTCACACTGTTGTTGAACTATGAATAGCACACTCTGGAGAACCCTATCTATAAACAATGGTTACAGAAAGAGAGATAATTGTTTTAATTCTTTCTCTGAGCTTTCTCACAGCTTCTCACAGCTTCCCAGGAAAATTCTGGGACAACTGTGTCTCTCTCTGTTCAGAGGATATGTGATTATCACACTCAGCAGCAGTTAAAAGACAGGCTTTCAGTCATGTTTTCTTCCGGTCAGGATATGTCATTGTTACAGTGGAGAATGTGAAATCACTCATTTCTACAGGTGGACACCAGAGCATGTGCACCATGAGCTGGTGCATGGATAGCATGGGAATACAAACTGAACCTGTCTGAACCTGTGAGTGTCCTGTGATACAGTGCTCTTTGCAGACAATCAGCCAGGGATTCCAGAATGCTAGTCTGGTCATGGTGCCTCATTGGAAGGCAAGGTACCAGTGACACCTTAGGGTTTAGCTTTCTTTTTCTCTTTTTCCTTATTTTTGATTTTGTGCTGCTTTGGTGTGTGGGTCTGGGATTCATATAAGGGGATAGTAAGCTCTCTTCACAGAGCAGGTAGACACAACAATGTCTCTAGCCAGGGACCCAAGGACAACCAGATCCAGATCTCAGACCCAGGAGTATAAACAACATGGACTGGAGAGAGAAAATAAAAAGGATGGGACTTCATGGGCTGGAGCTGTAATTGGACAATTAGTTCCAATATGCTAATGGACCAAAACTTACAAAATGCGAGATCTTGTGACCAAGCCCTCTTTTGCTTCCATCTTGGGGCCATCCAGGCAGAGCCAAAGCTGTGGCTCTGGTACTGCCACAGTGTGGCCTTTGAAGGCCCTTCAGTAAATACCCTTTTATTCCCCTTAACTCTCTCTACCTCTGTGCCAGCTGTTTAAGGCAGCACCAGTATAAAAACTGCACCTCTGATGAGCACAAAGGCTGATGCTGGATTGGGATGCCTCCACTGGTCAGTGGTAGCATGGTAAAGAGAATTTCTGCATTAACTCCTCCCATGTGATGTCCCATGCACAGATTAGAGAGGACTCTGAACCAGTGCTCCTCCAGGGATTTTTAATAATGAGGTGCACGTGGTGTGTGTGATGAACTGGGCATCATGCAAACATCAGAGGACTGCTTCAGAAGGAGAACAGTCATATAAGATATCTTGTGGGTGTGAGTTTAATTCACTGTTTCACAGCTTAATTCTGAGCAGAAGGCAAAGGGCCAGCCAAATCAACAGAGATAAAGCCAGGTTAGCAAGAGAATAACCATTCATATCAAAACAGTGGCTCATTAAAAGCTGTTTTTTCTTTTATTTAAAAATTTCTGAGGTTGAGGCTTCCTTATCCTTAGATTATCTAATCTAGTACTTCTAAGACTACTTTCTGTTTTAACTATATGAATTAGGAATAATTTTTTCCCCTTTTGGTGATATTACACATTTTGTAGGGTAGTGAAGTATCTTTTTTTGTTTATTTATTTTTATTTTTCTTTTTCTCCTGGATTATAACCCCCATATTTTCTAAAAGAATAAATTTTCTAGGCCACATCTCCTTTGATATTCTTCCCTTGACTTTTTAAAATTTATTTATGTAATACCCTAATTAGACTTCAGTCATGCTGACTAAAGAAGAAGGATTTCTTTGTGTCTTTTATATAGCAGTCCCACTGATATTTCTTCTCATCACTTTATGTATGCACTTTATTCCTACTGCTACATAACTGTTCCCACCCAGATGCATCTTTTTATTTCAGTGCATTTCTAGAACATATCAAGAACAGTTTGAATTCTAGACTTACATTCCCTCCCAGTTTTTAAATTACAAAGCATACTCACAGCAGTGCTGGACAAGGAGCAGTTCCTGTACAATCTTGGTAATGACCACAGACCATTTCAAGGCAGTACAGTATTGCATCCTTCTCACAGTATTTTTTTCCAGGGCACAGGTCACCCTCTGGAGGACCTGTTTCCCTGGAGGAAGGGACCACAAACAAAACTGTGGGTGGTGAACAAAATTGAAACATGCATTAGTGTATTCATGTTTGTCTCCAAGCTGCTTTTGCAGCTCCACGTGCTCAGAGGAGTGTCTCCCCTTTGAGCCTCTGTGCAGCCCAAGGGGAGAGGAAGAGAAGCAGAGCTGTTGCTGCCCCTCTTATTGGAGCCTTGTGTGCACTATTTACCAGCAAAACCAGGACTCGCAGATTTTTCTCTTGGGTACTTGCAAAGTACTTTGGTTGCATTACCTATAGATGAAAAGGGCCTTACAATACAAAAAGTCAGCTTTTTATCTCCTTCCTCTTCCTCTCTATAACCCTCTAGAAATGCTGGAGCTGCTTTTGCTTTGACACCTTGAGAAGCAGAAGCTGTATAGATGACTTAAAAGTTTTGGAGGGGAAAATCCAATGCAGGATCACTTTCTTTTGGCCTATCATGGAAGTAGAAATCACTGAGAATAAACTAAACTTGGGAACTGTTTAAAAAAAACAACCAGGAAACCCCTGGTTGTATTTGCACTTGAAGAGTTAATGTTGGACATGACATATTAATGTGAATAGCTGAGTGAATCTCTATAGAACTTGGACTTCAATTAATATTTAACCTGGTTAAAGCAGTGAAAAACAGTTCCATTTTCCTTTTAAATAATTTTTTTGCAGTATAATAAAGCAACTTGGAAAAAACCATGAATACTTCATTCCTACTCATAAGCAGGATAAATCACATGAAAACTTGTTTGAAATAATTCAGATAAAGAACTGCTTATATACAGAGTTGTTTGGACAAATCTAGGCCTTGACTGTTGTAAGACAATCACTGTAAAAGATACTTTTTATTTGAAAAAGTCTTTCCAGGTGAAATTCCCAACTTTGATAATTTAATTAATCTTCATATTTGTCAAAGACAGCTGCACCTGGCTTTTTTATGCTTTATCTGCTTGCTTGATTATTACTCTGTTTATGATATTGAAGAGTTTATATTTGCTCACCTTACATATTGAGTAGCAAAAAAAAAAAGTACATATAGTTTTTAACAGGAACCTGTTTACCAACACTTAACACATGTTATTCCCTTTAGAGTTCACTTTTCAGCATAGTGAATTCTTTACTCCCACCTTAACACAAAAGAGGAGGGAACTCAGGCGAGAAAGCAGAGCAAAGCCCTTTGATGGAGATAGAAAAACAGCCACTGAAGCACAAAGACAGAAAGCAACAGAATACAGATTGACTCATTCCCCTCTCACTTACCCTTCCTCCCTCTGAAAAAGTGAATTCCTGAGGTGTGCTGCTTCTCAATGCATGAAATGGGAGGGAAGAACCCAGTGTCAGGTTAGGGATGCAGCTCTCACAATATCTGACACAAAGCTCAGCCTGTGAGAAGAGCTTCTGGGCTGCAAAAATGAGAGATTTCAGGAGATTGCCAGATGTCAGAAATTCTGATACCAGGTTTGCTATGAATGCTCAGAAGTCACAGTGGTTGGCCACAGTATAACGTGTTGTGTTTGTTATTTTATGATAGGGATTTATGAGTTATTTCACATCAATATTTTATTTTTGTGTAAAGTGAATGGATGAGGTCTTTCATGCTTTTAACTGGAATACTGCTCCAGGAAATGGTAGGTGGGGTTTTCACAGATGGTTTTGAATTGAGATTTTCCTTTAAGAAGCACATACAGTTCTGGGTGGAAATTTAGGATGGAAATGGCAGAATATCAGGAATACATCTGGCTACATTAATTAGCAAATTTTGTTGCATTTTATTCTTACAGCAGAAAGACTTTCTAACACTGGGTTTAGGAACATGCCCCTGCTGCAAATTAAAGGTAGAAGAATTACAGAAAAGCAGCTCCCACAGGTGCTGAGTGTTCATTTCCTTTGTACAGTGTTGTAGTGTGTTCGTTAAGTTTATTTAATTCCTCCCACATTTTATGTATCTGCTCCCCCCCATTTTGTGTAAAATGGTTCTGCCCTCCTCAGTTTTCCCACCACAGCCCTGCCAGTTATATTGTCAATCTTTTAGGTTATATAGTTCCTCCTCCCCTTTTTCCCTTATATGTATGCTTTTCCTCCTCCCTGGGCCAAGTCAGTCACCCCCCCACTCCACCTAGTATTCCAGAAGCTTCTCCTCTGTGGGGGTTGTGGTTGGCTGTGGTCCCGGGACCCCTCCCATACCTGGTACCTATTGGGCTCTCCGCTATGTCATTTGTGTTAAATTCATCCCCTCTTCTCCCCCTACTGGTCTTCTGTAAACCCCTCCCGGGTCCACCCCTTCCCCTTCTGACCCTGATGCACCTTTTGTTCAGGGTCATTGGCTGGTCCGTCAGGGCATCCGTCCCTGGCTGGCATCGTGGGCTTTCCAATAAACCTATTTCGCCCCCAGCGAGTGTCCAGCTCCTTCCTTCTCGTTGTTTAGCAGCGATCCAGTCGGCAACCAGCACAGCCCGAGGCCTTACGACTCCAAGGGGTGCTGGAAGGATATGCAGCTGGGTGTCGGCCTTAACCTCAGCTAGCCGGACTCTGACCTTCTCTGCCCTTGAAGGCCAAATACACCTCGCTGCAGTACAGCAGCAGATAACATCTGAACTAGTAGTGCCAGGAACTCTTTACAGGCCTTGAGAAAACCTATTTTAGAGAAGGTATTAGGGAAACTTCCCTGTCCCATCATGCAGGAGCCACTCTGGCAGTCACACTGACGCCTCCTGAGCTGGGACCGAGCTCCCTTCACAGCTACACCTGCCACACTCACACAGTCAGACAAATGAGCACTGAAAGAGGAGAAGGCACTAAAAAACAAAATTATGAGCTTGTGCTGTTGGTTTTTTCCCCCTGGAAAATCATTTTGAATAATGAGTTACATTAAACAACCAATTTGTTGTGAAACATTTTACAAATGATTGAGTGAATAAAATAAAGTATTAATGCTATGCTATATATATTTCATCACTGGAAAGAATCTAATTTTCCCATAAATACAAATTTATTTGATAACTGGAAAGATAACCATTTGAATAAAAGATAATTGTGTCCGACATTAATGACTTTTATTTTTTGTTGTTGCAATTTATCTCTCCATTATCTCTCCAGTACAAGAATAAAACTCTCACAGTAGATCAACACGCATTTCCAGAATACCTGTAGCAGATTCAAAACTATTTACTGAAATCTCTGCAACAAATTTTGGAAAACCATTATTATTAATATTTTTATTAGCCCTGAAATATGGACATTTTTATTTTAGAACTGGATAAATTAATTCTGTAAGTACAGCCACATTTTCCATAATTAAAATTTGCCACTGTGTTCTTGTTTTAGAATGATAATATTCTAACTAGGGTCCCTACAGAAGGAGTCTCCTGCCCAATCTTCCTTAGCGGTGTAAAAACGTTAACTACTGCAGAAAACTGCAATGAAATTCGGAACATGTTGTCCAAATAAACGAACAAATCCTATTCTGTGTGTCTTCCTCTCAAAAATCCCTAGGAAACATGTATAGAAATGAATAATAAAAAGAAAAGAAACTGAAATTAAGAAATTTATTATTCAGTGGGACAAATGCCACTGAAATATGATTTGAGATGTTACTCTGTAATAGTAGTAGTTAATAATTTAATGTTGAAAAGCATTTTGAAAATTAATGATGTCTTTGGAGTTGCAGTCAAAGTAAAATTTTCATTTTCTGTTGTAAAACTAGCATAAAACCAATTATGACTTCCCATTACAAACAAATGTTTGTGTTTGCAAAACAAAGTTAACTGCTGAGAATAAAATTCTAAGGTCAAATAATTAACAAAAGAATAATTAAATATTTCTCTATGTCATTACTTTATACTGCTACCATAAGTAAAGTCTTCATAACAAGATATAATATACAGACAATATCATGTTTTTGATGTATTATCCTTAGAATCATTTCAGCTTTACCTTCTAGCACTTGCAATGCAGATATTTGCTCAGCTCTGTGTGTATGAGCATGCATCTGAAGCACATTGCAGACATGTAAAATGGAGGCAGTGAAAATATGGAAACTGATTCAATGCTCATCCTAAGGTGTTTCACTTTCTTGTGTCACTCATAATGTACTGAGCCCTGGCACAAGCAGCTGAGACAGTCTGTGGAGTCTCCATGCTCAAAATCCGTCTAGATACTCAAAATCTGTCTAGACATAGTCCTGAGTTCACTTTAAGTGGCCCTGACTGAGCAGGGGAAGGCTGGACCAGATGTCCTACAGAGATCCCTTCCAACCTCAATTGTTCTGTGATTTTGTAAAACACACTTATTCTCTGTTGGAAAAAAAGTTCAATTATAATTTTATTAATAGCTTTAATAAGGGAAAAATATGGGCACTTGCTCACAGCCTCATATCAGGTGACTCTTTCTGCAGTTTGGTCATTCTTGCCAAATATCGTCATGCTTTAGGGAAAAAAATGTTGATGATTTGGATGTAACAACCTAAGTTTTTATTTGTAGGTAGAGAAGTTTTTTATTAGATGGCTGGTAATGTTAGAAAGAAAGACAAAATTTTGTGCAAGAAAGCATTTATTTTGAATTTTAAAAGAGGCTTCATTGTGCAAAGCTAAGTACATATGAGAATAGTGTCTTAAAATTAAATTAAGTACATAGCAGCTCATTTCTGAGAGAAAAATTGGACCAGAAAAAGGTATTAAATGAGGAAATGGCATAAGAAAGAAATGAGTCATAATTTCTCTGAGAGATACTAAAACAGTGTGTAACATGGAAATATGAATTTAATATGCTGTAGAACTCTTATCATACACTAATCATTTAGTCTTTGGTATTTAACCAGGTAAGGAATTATTTTTCTTGGATTTGCTTCACTCATGTAGATTTTTTGGGTTCTTTGGGGTTTTTTTGGTTTCTTTCTTATTTTTTTCTCACCATCTCTGATATTCATAAATACTTGCAAAGTGCCATTTCCAGGGTAAAAGATATTGTAGCTGTAAAAAAATGTTTCTGTACTATGAAAACGCACCCCTTACCAAATTTTTGCAAAGATATTTTACATCTTTTGTAAAGCTCGATCAAAAGTAAATATTGCAATTAGCATTGGTACCATTCACATGTTACTTAAAAGGTAATGCAAATTCTTTTATATAGTGAAGTTATTGTAATCAGTTATTCATCAGATTCTTTGTTCCATTGGCAATAAATAGAAAATGCATATACCCGTTATTCTCCTCAAGCTGTTGGAGTCACAATCAGAATATACACCTTTCCTATTCTTTTATTTCCAATGTCACACTCAGCTTCATACAGATTATGCTTTTGTGGTAAAGGTTTTTTTTTTTTCTTTTCTTTATGCAAGAACTCTAGCATTTTAGCTTTTAATCTCACTTTTATTCACGTCATTGTGATTTTAGGCTTCATCTTGTCTCTTATCTGATGCATCCTTTATCGTAGGAAATGCTTCTTTTCAGATTTTTAATCTTTAAACTTTTACTGCAGGTCTTTTGGTTTTTTTTTTGGTTTTAGGTTTTTTTTCTTCCATTCTGTTCCAGTCACATAATAAGTGATGAATAAAATTTTTAATGGTAGATGAATTTCTCAGAAGTCCAAGTGACTCTAGAGCTTAGGAGAAAACATATCCCTGGTACAGCAAAGCATGTGTGGGCAGAGGGCAAGGCTGCTTTGCACTTCACCTCTTCCCGTATGAGGAACAGCAAAACTACTCAGAGGTGTCTGGCTCTATGAACTTAATCACTGCAGTGAGAGCTGTATCCCTCTTCCCAGTAAGGCAGCTGGTTAATTTTGAAACCTGCAATCTTTAGCTTTCAGGCTGTCTCATTAACTCGGTCCTCTTCTAATGACATTGCCCCATCCTTCTGCACAGCACAGTTATTCATAAATCACTCTTTGCCAACTGTCGGTGGAAACTGCTGCCTCTGCTTCTGAATCTTTCTGTGTAAGTTTGCATTTTCTTTGCATTCCTCCTGGGGTGTGCAGTGCAGTTGGAAATGTGTCCTTCAGGGCCCTTCTGGAAGACCCAGATTGGTTTCAACAGTTCCTGTAAACTCCATGCGAGCCTTATGACTGGATATCACTCACCACAGAGTGTTTTACTGCCTGCTATACTTTCAAAACACTTAAGAACATTAAAAATATGTTTTGAATCATAGAGATTATATCTAGAGTAAGTTTTCAAATCTGTGGGTTATTATTCCTTCCCTCTATCATGCATGTTTTCCATATTGTTTCAATGTACTCTCTCATCTTTGTCTTGACTGAATCCTTGGGATGTGTTTCCCTGTGTCCTTATGCATCAGGGGCAAAGTTGAAATTGATGGCTGCTGCTCAAAACACTGTCTTTTTCCACCATTATTTTGTTTCAGTGATAAAAAGTGGGACTGGATAAGCCCCTGGTGTGTTTCTACAGTAATTAATCTGGACAAAAAGATGAAAGAACAGTAGTTAAATAGATTTCATTTTAATGTATAGCTTTTTTCTGGGAAAAGAAAAAAAAAAAAGAAAATGTTGTGATCAAGCCTTTTTTTAGAGGTGTTAGGATACCCATGTGCATTTTGGAAAATTCCTCAAATGAATTTTGCCACCTTAAAAACCAAGCCTGTTTCAGGAAGGAAAACATGATTAATTTATTTGTTTCAAGCTCTTGCTTGGTTTCTAACTAATTAAGGTTCACTTTTCCATACCCTAAACTTTTTCCACTTAATTGTATTTTTTTATCAGGATTTCACTGAAACTTTGGGTCATGCTGTTTCATCCTTTCATGTACCATCCTCAGAAGAGCATGTTACTGCATTGCACCACACTAAAAGGAGTCTCATTAACCTTTTTATATGATGGCTGACATTCAGAGGCAGTATCAGCTTCAAGTTTTGAAACTAGGCCAAAATATTCAAGCTTAGATGCTTAAAGTTTGGTTTCTCAATCTGTAGTTGAAATTTCCAGATCAAAGCAGCCTCATTTGTAGTGATTGGAATCTTTAGATATCAAGGTAAAAATATTCTTGTCCTGCCCTTATAGTTAGGAGGTAATTTGTATGGTCTGTAAAAGTCAGAATAGTAACAGTTTTGAATTATTTATGAGGTGACTTCTTGACTATTCATTATTTTTAAAATTCAAAAACCTGTACTAGTGTCAAGACTCATGTAAAATATTCAACTCACAATTGATAAATTTCTCTTGAATTTTTGATGTTGGTAATCAATAGTAGTCATGGGAGGATGGTTTACTGTCTTGTGCATTGCTTTGCATTCTTATGCAAGGCATTTCACCTGTTGACAGTTATATAAAGCCTGCCAATACAACAAATAGCCTGATAAGATTATGACTTTTCTCTACAGCCTCCCAAAATTAAAATTTTCAAACCTTGAAACCACTTTATGGAAAATGTTTTCTGCTCTCCTACAAGATTGTATCATGGCAGATTCCAGCTGTACTCTGTCTTTTACCTATTCTTTTCTGATCCTTTTCACTCAGAGAAGTTTTCCTTAAGCAAAACATAAATTTAATGTACAATTCAAAACCAGACTTAAAACTGATTTTTTTCTACCTTCATGAGACAAAAATGGCAAATTACTTGGACACTAGTTCTGCTGCTCCAATGTCATCCCAAACATGCTGTTGCTAACTAGTCCAGGTCTCAAAGCAGTGAAGAGAGCTCTATGTCTACAGGAGCATCTGACTAAGGATGGGAAGTAAATTTGAGCATTAGACCTCAGAGCTGCTGGGAGATAATGAAGAGAAAATAAAAACAACCTAAATGGATTTATTGTCACTAGGAAAGCTGTGTCAATTTCCCCATTTTTGTCTCTGGCAGAGGTTAGTAGGCTGTGGGCATGAATGCTTCATTTCTAATAAGAGGATGAAAAATAAGCCAATATTTAAAAGAATTATTAGGGAATTACACTCCAAATGACATCTGGAGGGAAAAAGCGATTGTAATGCAAATGTTCCATTTTAGCAGGAGATAGATTTAAAGGAACTTATGTCGTGTTACTCTAGAAAGAAAATGTCCTCTTTATTCTAGAAAATAATACTTATTAAACCGAAGTTCCCACCAATGGCTTAGTGTGGAAATGAGCTGCATTTGTGAAAGGCTCATGCCAGGTTTTCACCTCCAATGGATTCCATCTCCAGCTGCCTATCATCATTGCCACAAGCATCCATTCCATGGATATTGTGTCATTCTCTTGCTTAATGCAACTACAAAAAGTCACCCCATATTTTACTGGGCTGTTGGAATGTGGTGCTTAGCCAAATTAGTAGAGTCCTTTAGAAAACGTATACAGTATACACGTGTGTTATAATTTCTGAAGTGCTTTGGAACCACTTGAAATATTTAATACATTTTTCTTAAAGTATTATAAACAAAACAGAAAATAATTCCCATTTCCTTTCCCCATCCATTTTTTATAAAGTTTTTTTTCTTTTGCACAGCTCATTAATACCTATCCCTGAACAATGCCTATCCTTTTGGATAACTGAATAGATCAGAATATCTTGTAAAGGTCTATTGCAAGTGCTGTTGGAGGAAAAATTGTATCAGGATTGCTTTTTCTCACCAGTCTGAATGTCAGTGTTGTTAACAATTATCTCTGGACAAACAAATTCAGAAAGCTTTTGACAAGAGCATTTTTTTTTTTGTTTTGCTAGAAAGTGTCTTCATTTGCAATTCTAACAGAACAGAACATTAACAACAGACTGTGAATGTATTTCTATCCTACTGCAGCAATAGCTTTAGAGCAAAAAAATTGCTTAGAAGTGTTTCAAGGTAAACGTTATTTTCTTAGTATCTGGAGTAAAAAGAGCCTTCACATATAATCCCTTTACTTTATAGGGCAATTTTGATTCCCTCACATTTCAAATTTCCTCTTTTAAAAAACAATTTATATTGAGAAAAGTATTCTGCAAAAGCCTTTTACTTGGACTATTTTATGACTGCAGGCTGTAAAAGGGGGAAAAAAAAAACGAAGCTGATTCATTTTTTCTCCTGAGATTATTCTTCATATACCAAAATTCTGTCTTCTTAATTTTTTGAAATTTTCTTTTTAAATCACATGTTTTGCAACTTGGCAAGGCTGATCATGACACTACAAAGGAAGAAGAAAAGTTGACATCTCAAGAGCTCAACATGGATGAAGCCAAGTTGGAATATTATATTTAGTGGATTTATGACTTGGAGTAGTAAAATCTTGGAGATATTTAAAATCCTTTTGGCCATGACCTGGGCAATCAGGTCTTTGTGGCCCTGCTTGAGTAGGGACATTGGACCAGATGACCTCCAGAGGTTCCTTTCAAGATCAACTATCCTGTGGTACCAAATTCCTCAAGCTAAATTCTAAAAATCAAAGAATGTCTATTATTATTACCATAGCTATTGCATAAAAACTTATATTTTTCCAAGCATAATTTTTTGATTATTATGATTTTAATTGGCAAGAGCCTATACAGGATTTATGTGGATTCCAGGCTCATCTCTGTAGGTGCTGTGCTGACATCAGAAGCTCTGTTCTAAAAAGCTCTGGTTTGGCAGTGAAAGACAGGTGACAGAGTGAAGACAAGTGCAGTCAGATATTGCAGGAATGCATACATACATGAAATTATAAAAGTTATTTGTTTTTAAAGCTTTTTTTAAAGGGAAAAGTATTTCTTTCTCAAAACTAGAATATAAGCAAAATAAGAAGGGTAGCAAGATTACTACTTTTCCAGTGATCAGAGCAGGAGAGTGGAAAAGAGATATTATGCATTTTAGAGCATAGTATCTGTACATGCATGGCATACAAGTGTTAGAAGAGGAGACTTTTGCAAATTCCTGAAATTCAGTTTTTTACCTGCGAAATGTTTGTGACCTGCCACCCTAGAGATTGATAATGACTTCATTATTCTCCTTTTGATATTCAGCATAATATGAGTCATGTAGGTGCCATGTAATTACTATGATTTCCTCCCCCACCACACCAAACAGAATGTAGCAGTATTCATAAAAGAAATCCACAGGGAATAAGTATAGCAACTATCAGCAGTTCTCTGATCAAAAAAAAACCTACTTCTTGTTATGCAGAGATAAATTAAGACAGCAAGCGGAGTCACCAGAAACAATTCAGAGCTGACATAATGAAAAACAATCTGAGGTTTGCTCTAAATTTTATCCAGCTGTGCTCAGTTTCAAGGCAGAGAAAAAGAGCAAAATATTAATACAGTACTCAGCAAACCAGCTCACAACATTGTTGTTCTTATTTTCAACAGAGATGAGAGAAATACTAATTTAAATTCTAACTGGCAAAACTTAAGGTACTCTTGTTTTCAAGAGAGTTGAAAGAAATACTCATTTGAAGTCTAACTTTCAAGCTTTTGGGCTGCACAGTCTGGAGTTAAAGAAAAAATATAGCAGTTGGAAGGGACATACAATGACCACCTGGTCCAGCTGGACCAGTCTTGTCCTGACCAGGGCTGCCCAAAAGTTAAAGTATACAATAAGGGCATTACCTGAATGCCTCTTAAACACTGACTGATTTGGCACAACAACCACCTCTCTAGGAAGCTTGTTCCAATGTTTGAGCAGCTTTTCAGTAAAGAAATATTTCCTGATGTCCCGTCTAAACCTTCCCTGATGCTGTTTTGAACCATTCCTAAATGTCCTATCCCCGGAGAGAAGGAAGACGAGATCAGCAACTCCTTCTCTACCTCTCCTCCTTGGAAAGCTGAGGGGAGCAATAAGGTCTCATTGCCTTCTTCCCCTCAGCCTTTATTTCTCCTAAATAGAAAAATGTAGAGTCTTCAGCTGCTCCTCACAGGATGCTTCTTCCAGTCTTTGCACCAACTTTCCTTGCATTCTCTGGATGTAACTGAGTACCTTCATATCCTTGTTGAACTGTGGGGCCCAGGATTGCCCATGGCACTCCAGATAAGGGTGCACCAATGCTGAGTAAAGCAGGGTTATCATCTCGTTTGACCTGCTGGTGATGCTGTGTTTGAAACAGCCTGGGACAGGTTTTGCCCTCTGGGCTACCAGGGCATGTATGACTGACTCACGCTGAGCCTGACACCCACGAGCAGCCCTTTCCTTTCCTGCACTCCTTTCCCAATGTAATCTTGTCTCCAGTATTACTCCATCCTAGGTTCAGAATCTGGCATTTGCAAGCTGTACCTAATTTAAAAATACTGTTTTAGAGATGTGAGGTTTCTCATTATTGACAGGGAATCATGAAGGCAAACTAATATAAGATGCAACTGTCTTCTCCACAGTGTGAATTGTGCATTCCTGTGTTCATGAAGAGGGACAGCATAGCAGGTGGCACCTGCCAGCACTGTGCCTCAGTGCCATCCTTATCCACTCCTCCTACAACAGCACCGTGCAAATGCAGCTTTGCACCATGACCAAAACTCTATTCAGGATTAATGCCTTGTGTCCGTCTTTGCAGGGACTCTTTTCACTTAAACCATATACCCAGATTACTGTTAGAGAAATCAAAACCAAAAGGTTTAACCTTTTCCATTAGTTTTACATAGCTAGCACTTAATTGCTTGCTTCATCTGTTTCTATCATGTGGTTTTTCAGAGTCACTCTTGTCTTCACTGAGATCTGGTTTATTTTGCTAGTTGGTGTTGTAGTAAAGAAAATGCATAATATTAGCTGTGGGTGAGTGCTCTTCTGATGGGGAAAAATTGCACTGGATTGTTATAAAAATCTGGCAAGACTGATGTATAATTTAGGATTTCTGAAGGAAGGACATCTGTCTCACTCACACATAACCATTACAACCTCTCTGTAAGCTTTACTATTCTTAGTTATAAAAGTCACTTTTTTAATATTGATTATTCCCATGTTTATGTCTAAGTGTTGATATCTCTGTCTTGCCTGTTTTCTGCCCATGTTGAAAGCAGTGTCTTGGGATACTGTTGATTTTAAACAGGGGGTTGCTTGCTGAGTGAGAGAAGACAGCGATTCTCTCCCAGTTCCTGTGAGCCAACCTATTAGCTGCTGACAGCCTTTACTGAGTCAGTGTGTGGCTTAGATCCAGAAATGAATTATAATACAAGATTAGAGTTATGGTCTCAGACTAAAAACAATGTTACTGCACTGACAGCTGTGATCAAAGCTGCTCCAAGTTCTCTCAGAGGTAGAAATCCCTAGGTGGCAATCAGAGGTTTCATGGTTAGGAATTACAGACAGAATTCATAATATGCTCCCTTCAAAATAAAAGAAGTCAAAAGCTACTATAAACGGAATATTCTCTTGGTTAAGAAACAAGGCTCTGCAGGCTAGTTTAAAATCGTCTCCTACCACAAACAACTTAATCTCATCCCAGAAGTCCAGAAAAATATTATAGTAAAAAGTGAAATCTACCTAAACCAGATCAAGCACACATAATTCTTATTTATTTAATGGCCAAGGCAGAAGAAGCACAAGGTTTGTGTTGGTTTACACAGGAGTAAATCTGTAGCCCAGACAAAAATGCTCAATAAAATTTCTGACAAAAATAGATAATTCTTTCTGATGTATAGAAGAAACGATTCTTATTGCCTAAAATTTGCAGCAATACCTGCTGAATCACTGCAGCAAGACAACCCAATAGGACAGCTGTGACTACATTCATGCATAAGAACAACTCCCTGATATGCTGCAAAAGAATGCTAAGATTGAGCGTCTTGGTTTATTTATATGTAAATCTAGGTAGATTTATTACAGGGACCTGACTGGAGCACAGTATCTTACACTGTACTCAGCCTTCCTTGGCCTGAAACAGAGTATTTACCCCTGTGAAGGAGCGCATGCACTTCCTGCTGGGATCTGTCTAGGGAAATGATGATGGTGTTTTGCAGGTCAAAACACTGGGACCCCTTGGGGAGAGTGTTCTTGGACAATTTTAAAATACTTGACATACTGACAGGTACTTTTGATCTGCCCTGACTGGGCTGGAATGAATCCAGCAGGCAGATTAAATTGATGGATGATATTCTTTCCACTTCTGCCTCTCCCCACAGTGATGTTCCTTCTCTGAGGTAGAATGCTGGGGCTGAGTTGAAGCGCCATGTGCACAGATTCAGTGCACGTGAAGCTGCATGGGGTTTAAAAAGGAAAGGAGTATTTGTGCTGTTCCCGCTGCTTTGTGGCCACTCTGTTGAAATGCTGTGTTGATGAGTCTGATCCCACACTGAACAACACTCTCTGCTGGAAAATGGGAGGGCACAAGGCAAGGGAGAGACCTCATTCCTTTCCGTTATTCATGAAAATATTCTAATGCCTTGCCTAGAGGCTTAGAAATTATGTTTGCTACTATCATGTTATTTTTTTTGTAAATTTATATCTTATGTGCTTTGAATGGGTTTTGATAATCTCTCTTCCAGATGGAAAATTGATAGCATGAAAGAAATATTGAGCTGCTTTCTAAACATGTTATTCTGTCTTGATATTGCCCACTGATGGTTCAATCCCTCAGTTCATCTGCCTCGTGATAACTTTGAGATGCTTCAAGCTTATTGAGAAAATGTCTATAATCAGGAATTATTTTATGCTATTCTGAAAACATATTGTTATAGATAAGTATTAAAAAGAATGAAAAAAAAAGGTACTAAAATTATTATTAGAAAGTAATTATTTGTGTTTTAAATGTGGGTTATGGCCACTTTTATTGTAAGGTTGAATTGTCACATTAAAGAATTTTACACCATGCTTCTACATACATATATGATTTAAAAGAAGGTGATGAAGTAAAACAAGTAAAAAAAGAGTGTCAGATTCCTAAAATCTCATGGTAAAATTGTGCTTTTAATATTATTTATCTCTGGAGTATTCTTATTGTACCATATTTTGGTGAAAGAAACATGTAAATGTTACGTTTTGTCAGTCCACCAGTTGCTGTCCCAGTAGGAATGAGACTCAGAGACTTCCGATTTTCCTTTCTCAAGCTGCCATGCAGATTGTGACCCCTTCTCCTGAATTCATAGAAGTATCTGTAGTATCTTTTTCATCTGTAAATGGATGGTGTTTCCCATTCCTCTGGGTGTCACTACTGACTCCCAGCGTGCCTGATGCCCAGCAGCATCCCTTTCTGCAGGGCTGCCCTTCAGCTCCTGCTCTACCCATTTACACTTGTGCTTGGAATCCCTCCATCCCAGTGCAGAATCCAACAAAGAGTAGTAAACTTAGATTAGTTCCTGCAAATGTAAGATCTGAATGTCATGTTTCACTTTGTATTATTTTAAATTTCTCTGTTTAAAGAGTCTGAACTTAATTTTTGATCTTTCCTTTTCACTTTTGGCATTGTTTACCTGCATCAATATTTATTCATGAGGAAAAAAAAAGGTAGTCTTTATCTCATAAAAATATTTTTCTATTGATGGTATACTATTTTTGAAAATTAATAAGTCATTTTCAGGTCGCATCTTTTCTTCACACCTGGAAATAATTCATACCTCAAATTTTTCATAGTTGCTCTTTTGCCTTCATAATTATCAGAAGTAATGTTTTTAAAGCCCTGTGGTAAATCCTGCTCAGGCAGTTCCAAAATTTAGCCATCATTCAAGCATTTATTTCTAAAGAGCTTGATTGAGCTAATTATTATCAAGAAATCTTCAGAACAAGAAAGATTGTCCCAATGCAATAAAGCAACCAAGTGTTACTATTACTTTTGTAAAAATTAAGGAAATTTGATCACATATATAAAAATCCATACATTTTTAAGAAATCTGAAAGTGAGCAAAATTAGAATATTTATCTATATTATAAACGGTGTTGTATTACTTTTTAAAGCTCTTAAAGCTTACTGAAATTAAAGTAAATGCCTCCGTCCTCTGCTAGATCCTTACAAAGTGCTAGATTCAGAGTTGAACACTGCAGAAAACATCAGAAAGAAGCACATGGTATATCAAAGAATGCTGGATGGGTGGTGCTGCTGTCCTGGCAGAAGATACATTAAGGATTGATACAGCTTGGAATTGTTAATGTCTCCATAGGGTTCTGCTGCCCTGTCAATATGTACACGTAATTCTTACTAATACTAATGGAAACCATGAAATTGTGATGAGATTAGGTTTTGAAGAAACATTTTGACTCCAGTGGAAACCTAAATTATTCAAAGAATGACAATCCTAAATTTCTGCCATTCTACATTTCCTTATGCCTTCATTTCACTTTAGTGTTACGAAACTCAAAACTGAGTCACTATATGAGAAGGAAGTGCTATTCTTCCCATATCCTAGTGGGAACAGATTTACTGAAGAATTTAGAAAAGTTATATATACGTGATAATATCCCCTAAGAAAAATGCTTAATAAACTAGACACCATTGGGATTGAGGAGGCTTCCAGGACATTGCTGTTCTGCTACATAATCATTTCTCAACTTAAGGAAAGTCAGGGGTCAAATGGAAAATTTATTTATTTATCGTAATTTTGTCATACATTATAGCATCATAGCAAGATAATATTCATCAGCTCATATGTGATAAGTAAAAATGCAAAGTTCTGCAATGTACCATAGTCCTTTTCTTTTTCATGTCAAACTACTTCAGCATAATCTGAGAGCAGACAAATGGGCAGTTATCATGGTACAACAGATCCAAGGAAACTTGTGATGCAGAAGTGAAGTTTTCATGCATCTTTACCCACATTGCCTTCATTTTATGTCTGCTTGAGTGCTGATAACACTTCAAAATTCTCAGAATAGCTGTATTAAAACCTGTGAATTTCTAAAATTATCTATTTGCAACTCCAAACGTATGAGAGTGATAGAAATCAGATTGACCTTATTATCTTGACATATTTCTTTCAGACGCTTTCAGATTTCTTTCCAGAAGTCATCATATCAGGCTTTGATAAACATCACAAAAAAACCCCAAACCTGTGAAGTTCACACCTGTTCAATCAAGTGTTTTTGATGTTGATAGACCTGAAGAATTAAGTTTTCAACCTCAAGATCAGCCTTATTGCATTGAAATAAAACAAGACATAAATAAACATAATTTTTTAGGAAGGACTTTTTTCTTACATGACATTTCTAAGAAAATTTCTATCTTATGAGGGGAAGTCTTGTATTTAAAAAAAAAGGGTTTTTAAAGCTAAATGGTAGCTATCAGGGAAATAAATAAGCTACAACAGATTTGGTTAAGCCGCTGCTTAAGTGAGTCTCTTCTGTAGGGAGAAGTTGTCTCTGCTATGAACTGCCATTCATCTGAACTTTAGGCATATTCAGCAGTTATACACTATTTCAATGGGAGTGGATGTTTTCCTTAATATCTTTTCAATTTGCAGTCTCAAGGATGCATTGAGTAAGAATTATTCCATCATACAGGAAGATCTAGATTTGTCTGCCTGGAAAAAATGGTGCTTGCAGAGTGAGTTACACAGGCATCCAATGCAAAGAACTCTTCATGCCTCCAAACGGAAGGACACAGGCTGTATCTAGCAGCTCTGCAGTGGTGAGAGAAAATGTGATTTCCCTGCATCTCTTTCCTCTCCAGAGTACAGAACAGTTGACCTAAATTTATCTAGCTAAAATGGGCAGCACAGTTACAACTACTATTTCAGCTAATTTTTTCCATTGGCCTGGAATAAAATATTTTTCATCTTAACGGGAGGAAACATAAAGCACAAAGTGAAATTATTCCTTTGTTGTGTTTTCTTCACAGACCCCTGAGGAAGCCACAGCAGTAAGAACAGCTTTTTTTAGCCAACAAGACCAGGTGTAGACACCAGTGGAAGATGTCCCTTCCCATAGCTGGGATGCTGGAACTAGGACATCTTTTAATGTCCCAACACAACCCATGTGTTTCTGTGAATATCCTTATTTAGTGTTTGTACTCTGGGGCTAACACACTCAGTTCAAATGTACTAGAACTTACAGGGAGCTTGCCATTGAAGTTGTTATTTTAAAAGAATACTTTTTTTTAAGGTTCATTTCAAGCAATACTTTTGTAAGGAATTATCTTTGAGCTCAATCCATGATAAAGGTGAGGTCTTAGAATTAGAGTGCCTATACTGTAAACACATTTGTACATGGGTGTAGTCAAACAGCTGTTCTGGAGAGAATTCAATAACAGCTGATAAATAAATCAAATGCACCAGTTTTTACTATTAATTGCAGACTTTACTATTTTATGTGTGTAGATGTTTTCTGACTATGCCTTAATATGGTTGGCCATCCTAAGGAAAAATTAAATCAGGAAGAGGCTTACCGAGACTGCTGCAAACTCGAGTTACTCAAATTTTAGTGCGGAACTATTGCCTCATTAAAAACTCACCACAGTTAAATCCTTCTAGTAAGCTCACTGCACATACCTTTGGACATTCTGACTGAAAAAGAAAAAGAAAATCAGAATCCTGAATATAACTTCATTGTTCTGGAACCCTGTTTTGGCTTATCTTATTACCCAAACTTTACAGGTAAGCATTTAAAAAAACAGACATTTTGTGTTAGCAGTCTCTAAGAGGAGGAACTTTTGAATTTTTTTTTTTATTTTTTCTTTTCAATGGGTTCTCTTTTTCTTGATTCACTGGATATCTTGCAGTAGCTCAGTTTTGTTCCCTGTGTTAGGTGGTAGTTCTTAGTGGTTTTTAGTTACCTATGTAGTCATGGAGTGAGTATATATAGAGATGTTCTAGCTGCTTGTTACTTGAAATTGATCCTTATATCTTTGTGTTAACATTACACATTCAGTAAATCCTAGATCCTGCAGAGACAATTATGCCTCCACTTGCATGTAGAGTGAAGTAACTGCATTAATGCTTTTGGATCTGTTCACATTGTGGGATTTATGATTCTGAAAGTACTTTTATTTGTTTTTGGATTTTTTTCCTAAAAGTTTTCAGGAGCTGTTTAGTGAAGATGGTGCTATAAAAACTGTGCTAATAACAGAACAAGAGGAAGATGCATGCTAAACTGTGTTTTTCAATAACAGAATATCAAAGTGATGGCTCAAACATGATTTTGTGTTTTAACTTCACGTACACAGATATATGGATACAGGTAAGTGAGAGATATATATGGGCAAAAGGCTAGATTACATGAATAATGATTTAATTTTCTCTCTGATGTCTATGTACTTAAGAAGTGGCTTTTTGTCTTTAACAGTAAAAGAGCCTTGAGTGCTCCATAGCTGCTAGGTATCTTAATTTTGTCCTACCCTCAGTTTCTCCTTCACTCTCGTAGCAATTCAAAAGTCATTCTTGTGGAAAGCAGAATTTATGCAGAGCATAACTATGCAGCAACTGAGCTGCACAAAAGCATGAACATGAATGTGAAATAAGCACTTGCCTGTTTAGTAATTTCCAATTAAAAATGTGAAAATACCCAAAGATATTAACAAATTCTTTGATTTAGTGTGGGTGAAGTGAATACTTTCTTTTAAATATATGAAAACTAAATACATAATATTTGCAATCCAACATCAGTATAACTCAGTGTATGTTTCCATGGCATTTTTCATCCAAAAATAGTCACTTTTTCTATTCTCTAAGCCAACTAGAAGATATGTAGCTGTAGTTAACAGCATGCCTTATTGCATTTTTATGAGCTAGAGAGAAAAAAAAGGAAAATAAAAGTCAATATTCAGAAAATGTCAGATACCAGCTGCATGAGATTAGGAAGTTGTTTCACTTCTGAATAATTTTTTTCACTACTACTTATTACAGAGTTTTTCTTTCCCAAGGCCTGGCACCAGCTCTTGTCTTGGACATGACACCAGCCAGAGTGATGAATTATTGTCATGATCATATGAGGTTACATTGAGGCAGGATCTGATCAGCCTACTTTGGTCCTTGAGGTGACTCATCAAGGATATTGTCTTGTGCAGAATGAGCAGAAATTTATCCTGTAATTTCCAAATTATCCAGACTTCCTGGATTCAGACTAAGCATGCCCCTTCTAAACAAAGAGACTGCAAAAACACTTGCTGATGTTATGGTCTTGGAAGTCTGTCTGAAGAGTTTGATTGTTGCCATTTTAATAGGAGTTTAAAATATCTTACTGTTTATTGTCCATAGCAAATAGTAGGAAAAAAAAGCCACTTATTTTGTAACTTATTAAATGTACTGGAATTATGCAAACCTTCTAAATTTTAATTGAAAAAAAAGAAGATTTCTAAAACTTTTAATCATAAATTCAATTACATGCAAGTTAATTTATCTTAAGGTGAGAGATGATTACTAGAGATATTTAATGTCAGCCTATTTTTGTCAATTTTTGTGACAGATTAAGGTGACAAGACTACATTTTTATCAACAGATTTTTAAAGTTCTTACTCCTCTAATAGTTTTTTAGGACATAAAAATGTTAATTAAAAATTCTTCTAGAAACCTTCTTCCTCAAGCAACTCTTTCTATTTCCACTTTCCTTTCAGTTGAAACATGACCTAAAATAGGGACAGCAATTTTTCTGGCATTTTTAACTGTCACAGACCAAGAAAATCATAAATATGACAATCTCCATCTTAAAAAAGCTTTTTAAAAAATGAACTAGACATTCAATAATTAAAAATACAGTACAGCATCACTCTGTGGCTCTGAGCCATTTTCCATCTCTCTAGTCCATGGACAACCACTAGAATATAGTGAAATTTCTTTTGAACTAACTGATGTTTTGCTCACTCTGTCAAAGGTAGGAAATAATCTTAATCCATAATTAACATTGGTGGGTAGCTAAAAATTACATAAATGATGATCACTGAATTTAACAGCAAATCATGTTATTGAAAATTATACACTAGTGGGGGAGGTTTAAAATAATTTCCATGTCTATGGAAATGGAATTTTTATTTAATGTTATTCAAAATGCCATCAACATGGTTACTGAAACCAATTATAGACTATAAGATAATTTTAAATGGAACTGTTGGAAAGATTACTTTGTAGGAAAAAAGTCCACACTTTGACATGAAGAACTTGTAGTGATAGGAACAAATTAATAGAGATCCTTTATGCGTCAAAATGTTGACTTATTTTCTTTTTTCCATTTTGATATCCAAAATTTTTTATTTAAAAGCTGTAGAAATCACACATGTTTTACTATAATAATGAAAAAATGAACACTAAATGCAATCAGTAGCAGACAGCAAATGTGAACTCACAATTGTGTAACCTCTCGAACAGCTTTCCGTGTTCTTCAGAGTGTGTGTGCACATCAGTGTAAACTGATGCACTGGTGTCTGTTATAAAATATGTAAGCAGGAGCTCATGAAAATAGGAAATGTATCTTTTAGACTTGAACACTGAATAATGCAGAGAAGTAGAAGGTAAAAACTTGTTTTTTTACCATTTTCATGCTTCCAAGGTACCAGGTTGTTTTGAGCATATTCAACAGTTTTTACACTGCAATCTGTATGGCTTATCTGGACAAGTGAGACACATCTTATATGCACAATCAATAATGTTTTGTTAGCCTAATTAATATCTTGACAGTTTAATTGAAGGTTTATTATTAACCCAATTAAAATGTCATTAAGACACATAATTCAAATTACCCCTTTCTTAGAATTTGCCTCCATAATGAGTCAGCTTTAGGATCAGATCTAAGAGTTCATCACCTCAGTTATTCCTTAATCTACTCTGGTTATGTTTTAAGGTCATAATAACAAAACCCCACTAACATACCTTTTCTGAGGTGTGTTTTAATAGCTTCTCTATTCTTACCTTTTCTCTCTTCTCCAGAGAACTTTTTATTACATCAGAACTGCAAGATGTATACGTAACCCCAGAGAATACTGTTTATTCCACATGCTCAGCAGAAGGAAATTCTTTGTCCAAGATGCATATGCTTGAACACAGATCAAATAAAGGAGAAGCAAGTGCTTCCTATGAATGCTGTTCCTTTTTGAAAAGGATTCTGTCTTCAATTACTTGATGGCCACTATATTTCACATGTCCATATGTTTGAGAAGGAAAATTGAAGCATATAGATGGCTGATTTTTTTCTGAATCAATTCTCTTTATTTTAGCAGCAACTGACAGAATGCGAGGACACCATCTTAAGCTATGCCAAGAGAAATATAGCTTGAATATTAGGAAAAGATTTTTATGAAGAGTGATAAAGAACTGGAATTGTCTCACCAGGGAGGTGATGGAGTCACAATCCCTGGATGTGTTTAAAAAAGACTGGATGTGGCACTCGATGCTGTGGTTTAGTTGAGGTGTTGGGGCTGGGTTGGACTCAATGATCTTGAAGGTCTCTTCCAACCTAGTCATTCTGTGAATTCTGTGTAATTCTAAAGTAATTAGGCATGAAAATGCCTAGGAAAAAGTAATGCTGTTGAAAAAATATTTTCTTCAACTTATTTAAAAAATAATGTAAATTGTTGTCAAACCATGACACAGACTTCAGTGAAAGCTTTACATCTCTTTGAAATGTCCTGGTGTCATGGGGCAAATTTTAACAGGCCTTCTTTCTTAGACAACATTGAAGAAGAAGTAGGTATTTTAAAAGTTTGCCAAAGAAAACCCCATATTTCCAAACTGCACTCACTAAACCAAACTATCTCTAAATCAGGAAACCAAATAATCATGAAGATTGTTTCATACTGAATTTATTAATACCAGGTGGAAATTATGGAAAATTTGAAAGTTTGCATAAAATTTCTAGAATAAAAGTTATATATTATTTAATGAAAACCATTTGTTTGTTGGTTGCATTTTTTTAAATCTGACATATAATATTTTCAAAAGAAGGACAATTAAGAGATTAAGGAAAACTCTAACTCAGGTTCATAACATTAATTGGAGCATTAACTTTGATACACCAAATACTTCTTTCACTAATAATCATCAATATAGGAAAATACTATAGAGCTCTGCTAAAGAAAAGTGGTGTTTTCATAAACACATAAACTTTTCAGTCTCTTTAGAAAGGATCAAACTACTTGTCCTGAAAAAGAGAATAAAGAGACTATGTTCTCCCTTCTTATTGCACATCCACTATTCTTCTGAAGAATATTTACTACTAATTTAGCCATAAAAGGCAAAGCTATTTGATCAGCTGACATGTCCCATTTAAAAATGTCTTTTGAAATATATGGATATTATAAACAAAATTGTTTAAATTTACTAATGAAAAAGGCTTGTTATGATTAAATAGTCATCTTTTGCATTCAAGCAAAAGATTAGTATGTTTGTAATGCAAAATGTGCAAGGTAACTCTTCTACTTACTTTTGGGTCTAAATTCTTATCAAGTATACTTTCAGATGTTAAGTTTTAGTAGTGCTCCTGTTCCACCCATACTGCTGTAACTTCACAAACACATTTTTGAAGCATAGTTAGGAATTTTTTTATTTTTTTGAATATGTATCCACTAAAAAAGAAAAATAAAGGATCCTTGCATTTTCACCCTCCATGGGGCTTACTCAGACAGTTTAGTCTGCTGTATCACAGTGAGACCATATATTCTAACACAAATGTAATTTCTGGAAAAAGAACCAAAACAACAAAAAAACCTCTGTTCTCTAATGGTTACATTATCACTCTTCTTCAAAGTGGCAAAGCAAGTACAAAGAGAATTGTTAAAAACCCATTGAAACCCTATTTTACTGTAAGTAAATTTTAATTTAGCTTCCCAGATAATGTTGCTTAGTAGGAGTGCTTAAAAGCTTTTTTTTTTTAGTAGCTGTCACCCTTAGTCAACAAAGATACAAAGCTATTTTGCCTTGAGCTAAACAAACAAAGTTCTTAACAAGTAAACAAATCTTCGTCTTCTTTATAATCCCAAACCAAGTGTAATGAGCACAAAATAGTACAAGGCGTGATAACAGAAACAAGTCACAGTTGCGTGTTTGACATATGGATTTTCAGTCACAGCTGTGCGTGCATGGTATCATACAGATACACAAAAATTTTTTTGTTAAGGAATTCTCATGTTCTCCAATGATCCTTGCAGTTGATAGTGGCAGGACAACATTCTGGTGCAGTATCTTTGACATTTTGGAGGAGGAGAATACATAACTAATCCAGGAATTGAGACCAACATGTACATATTGTGAAGCTGGAGTTCTTATTTTTCCTCTTGCTGTTAGAACAGAGTTAGCTACCTCTGTCTTAACCATCAAATGAACATTATAAACATCTAAGCAAAACAGGAAAATAAGCTGGTCCCTCTTTGGTGTCACTAAAAGAATATTGATTTACCTGCAGTCAGTTACCCAAACATCTGTCCAGCCCTGAATCTTCTCTCTGACAGTGACAGATAAGGGAAGCTGTATGGGGGCTGGTTGAGATGGATCAGCATTTCCCCCCTGCCAAGGAGCTGGAAGGGGGCAAGGTGCTGGCAGGGGACACAACTAGGCCAGCTGGCCCAAATTAACCAAACAGATATTCCATACCAGATGACATCAGATCTGATATAAAGATTAAGGGATGAAGGAAGAATGAGGACCAGTTTTTGTTTACAATGTTTCCTGTCCAGAGCAACTTCTCTGTGTGCTGAAGCTCTGCTTCCTGGGAAGTGCCAGAACAACACTTGCTGGTGAGAAGTAGAGAACAAACTTTTTTCCCTCTTTGTTTGTAAATGCACCAAATTTTGCATTTACATTAGTAAACAGCCTCATCTCAACCTACAAGTTGTTTTCCCTCCCCCTATTTTCCCCTCGTTTTCCCTCCCCTGGCCTGCTGGGAAGGGGAATAGTAGAGTGGTTTGGTGGTCACCTGGCTTCCAGCCAAGGTCAACCCATCACAGAAGCCTACAGACGAGGTTGGGTACAGAACACATGGCTCTATCTTCTCTGGCCCATTTCCCATTAGTCCTTATACACATTGGTAAACCTCCCTGAATTTTCTCTTCTCCCAGCTCTCTCAGCCACTCCTCACATGATAGGTGTTCCAGTTCCTTAATCATCTCTCCGTCCATTTGCTGATTTAGTTCAGTACGTCCATGTCTTTCTTGCAGTGAGGAGCCCAGAACTGACAAGAATACTTCAGATGTGGGCTTAGTGCCAAGGGGAGGGGAAGGATTGTCTCTGACTGTCTGGCAACAATCTTCCTAATGCAGCAAAGAATACTCTTATTTGCTTTGAAGTCACACTGCTTGCTCACATTCAACTTGGTGTCCACAAAGACCCCCAGAGCCTTTCTATAAAGTTGCTTTCCAGCATTTGGCCCCCAGCCTGAACTGGTCTACAGGGTTATTCCTGCCTAGGTGCAGGACTCTATGCTTGCCTTTGCTGAACTTCATAATGTTCTGTCTTCATAAGGCTCATTTCTCCAGCCATGTAAAGTCCCTCTGGATGGTGTGATGGCCACCTGGTCTACTGATCACTCCTCACAGTTTTGTGTCATCTTCAAACTTTGTGAGGGTACACTCTGTCCTATCATCCAGGTCATAAATAAAGAGGCTAAACTGTATTAAATCAAGTTTTCATTCCTGGGATGCCAAACCAGTGTCTGACCTCCAGCTGGACTTCATGACTTTGACCATAATCCTTTGAATCCAGAAGTTCAGATAGTGTCAAGTTCACATCATTGACCACTCATCTGGTCTACACATGCATCAATGTTTCAATGAAGAGGTTGTGAAAGCATTGAAAACCTTGCTAAAATCAAGATGCACAAAATCAACTTCTTTTCCTTCACCCATCAAATAATGTTTTTTGTTGAAGGCTGTCAGGTTTGTCAGGCAAAATAATTCTATTATCTATGTTGAATACACCAAATCAACTGCTTGATATGCATAGGAACAGCTTCAAGATTTTTTGATTCATCACCTCCTGGATGGTAAATATGAGGCTGATTCACCTGTAGATCCTTGGATCCTCTGTCTTGCCCTTCTTGAAGATAGTTGGGACATTGGCTTTTTCCAGTTCTCAGAAAAGTCTTCTGAGCATCATGGGCTTTCAAAGATAGTTGTATGGACCTGCAGAGACCTAAGCACTTAGGGATACTTCCCATAGACTTGTGTGTATTTTGTTCGTTTAAATGTTCCATGACATTTGTGACTGATATTTTTCCGTTTCATTGCTCTGGACTGTCTACCAGATGTCTCCAACACAGGTTTTCTTAAGGAACCAACTATTTCAGATGCCTCCTCTGCAAAGACTAACTTGGATCCAACCATCTCTGGCCCTCATCCAATATTATGGTATCTTAAGTTGTTATTTTTGAAACAAAAATTTATCCCAGATTGTTTAACTTAGTATTTCCACCTATCAACCTGTTCCCAAGTTTTGAGCTCCTTTGCCTGGATTAAAGGTAATTATAGTATACATAGCATTGGCATCATTAGAATCTACATAATGGTTTCCCAGTTTTAAAACAACATGATAGAAATCACCATCTGCTTGTACTTCAACTCACTTTATGGTTTCTTTTTTACTTGTTAAGTATTGTGGCTTTTAATCTTTTTGAGCTGTATCATTAATCAGCCAACTGGTATGAAAGAAACTGTTTTTATTTCCTTCTAAAACAGATTGCATCTTTTAAAATAGTATGGTTTGGATGTTTTTTGTTATTTTAGCAGATTCTTCATCTCTGTGTCTATGATACTTGTCTATTTTGCTTCTGTAACTGAAGCAAAAGCCTAAAAAATCTCCACTGTAGGCTGAGAAGTGATAAATAAAAGGAAGAAGATTTCTTATTGAAGAGTCTGTATCAGTGTGTGAGGCAGACACTGTTTTTTATGACATAGAATAATTAATATTGTAAATCAGAATTTATTCCCATTATGCATCTTTACAAAGAATGGCAAGGAGGATATTGCTGTGCCTGATTTTAATCAGACTATAAATCTTAATTTATGTTATGAATATAAAAGTTATGTTAATTCTTAACAAGAATTACCAGTGAAAATGCTTTTTTTTGCAAGTGATGCTATAAATCTTGTCAGACTGAGAGATGTACTTGTGGGATTTTAAACTGAAGAAGGTATGAAAAAGGCAAGTTATCACCAGGATATAAATGCCAAACTCTCTCTAATTTAAAGGTCATTTCAATTTCCAAGTATTTTCCTAGTTAACACATGGTTTCCTGGGAATACCAACTTGCTAGTAACAAGGGAAAGATTTTAGTCCCTGTTTTTTCCTTTCAATAGACAATAATGGGTTTTTATACATGTTTTATGTAGTTCATATTAATTTTCTAGAGGATGTACTGCCATAATATTCAGTGACAGGATTGCTGCTTAGGACCTCAGAGAAGAGTCTCATTACACTTGATATGTTGCTGTTAAGGAACTGCTCCTGCACAAACTTAGGGTCTTTTGTTTGTAATACCATAATTAACAGTAATTCATTTTCTAGGATAACTATTATAGGGAAAGAATTATAGTTATTATTCTCCAATTAGTTAAGTCTTTACATATTATCTGAATCTTTCTGTACTGTTTTTGTTCACAGACATATGAGACCTCCATTAAAGTGTATAAATTCAATCTTGTAGCCATTAACTTTGTAAAGGTTTTGCTACAGATTCCTGAGGCATTAAATGTGATTACTAGATGGTGTCCATTGCACATTGGCAGAGAAAAAACCCAAATATGAAAAAAATTGTACATTGATACCCCAGGTATAAAACACCATGAGATTTTTCTACTGTTCCTGAAATCAAATATGAGGAAATTCAGGTTAAAAGGACTCAAGATTTAAAAGTATTTCACTGTTGTCAGGGCATGAAAATCTGCATGTTAGGAACAGCCATTACCACTAGCATCAAAGATTATCCTAAGGATAGAAACCTGAAGTAGTTTAAAGAAATCATATTAAAGTATTCCAGCATCATATCCAGTAAAATGTTTTATTGTTTTATTTGTGAAGCCATATTTAGCAGACAGGTACTGACACATGCTGGTTACCTGCCTGTGCAGTCAGTAAGCATAACTTTGACTTGTTAGAATGAATCCTTCAAGATATATTCAAAACACCAACAAGATGGATGCCCTATTTATTTGCAGAAAAATTATATTTTGAAAAACTTAGAAGAAATATCTTTGAAAAATATTGATTCATAAATGGTGGATTCAATAAGTTCCCATATTTTCTGAAAGTAATTTTGCTCATACAGACTTCTTAAAAGCTATGAGATTAAAGGAATACTCAGCTTTATGCATACTTAGACAAAATGTTGCAGTGTTTTGAAATGAGTATATAGCCTCAAATATGCACCCAGTGCATGAGACCAAAAGGAAAAAAACTAAACCAGCAGTAAATTTAATGTGGATGTTATGACATACATTATACATGTGACAGGGTAGATTTACAGCACAGATTCTGTTTCAGTCATTCTGCCTATCTTCTGAGAATTATAGAGTGCACTTTAATTTTTTAGCCCTATAAATCATGGTAGGTCATTTTGTTCAACACCATTAAGATTTGGGGAAGTAGGTTTAGAGTTCTTTTGCTTTTAATTCATTATTATGGTTGTAAATGTGCACTTATTTCTGTGCATATTTACTTCTTAATATTAGCATATAGATGAGGGTGAATGTTCTATTCAGTGAGGTAATTTATAATTCATTGTTTGCTGGGAGGAATGAAGCTTGTAGCTACAAGGACAAAGCATGCAGTATGGAAGAGCTGTGGTCTTCTTATTTGCTCTTTTCCACCATTATATTTATTCCTTCTTTGTTCTGGTGTTCATCTTGCACTCTTTAAAAAGCTTCTTCATGCAGAATGAGTTTTTTATGACATGGCAAAGTTGGCCTACTACAAAAGGGAAAACATTTTTCAAAGCTTCCAATCTGCAAAATGTTAAGCCCAGCTGCAGCCAGCCATATTGCCTTTATGCTTGTACTTCCCCATTTATTTTCTGTGACTTTCTTTTTAAGCAAGCAGGATTAGCCATTAGATTTAGGATGAGTTTTATTACATTTGAGGACTGGTGTCAACCCTTTTGGTCCTCTATATTCCTTCCCCTGCCATCATGCATCAAAGTCTTGGCTTCTTCTGAATGCTGATTTATGGACAAGTTAATATAGGAAATATTTTTTTAACTGTAGAAGAAACTCTTTTGTGTTCATGGCTGATATAAATATGTGGTTCCTATATCCTGACAAGGAGTCAGAGTTCTCTTATCTAAGTAAAGCAGAAATAAAGCATCATTCTGCTCATCTTTTTCCTTTTGAAAAGGCCTTCACACTGCCATATAAAGCTTATTTTAATTTTAGTGACTTTAAGGTGCTTAATACTTAGGTGTTCATATATGTATATACACTTTTAATTATAGCCGCCATAAAATTGTGATATGAAATTCACTTGAAAGCGGAGCAGAGGAACTAAAACCAGACAATGTTTCAACTTTAGTTCCATTAAGGTTTTTTTCCCACATTTTGTAGTGCAGCCCAAGGGCCAGTTTGTGAATGCCTTTACAAAAAAAAAAGGATTAAATCAAATTTACATAAGGTCATGTTCCATGCATAAAATTTGTGCAAGAAAAATAAGAGAAAGTATTACATGTATATCTATAAATAATACATTACTGATTATGTTAATGCATTGCTGCATATGATTAATGTAGTTGAGACACTTAAATTGAGTATGTTATATTTCACATTTTATCTTCATAAAGACATAAAGACATGAAGACATGCTGCATTCAGTAACAGTTACAAAGGTTTTGCCTAAGCATTGCAGTGCCTGGAATTCTTTGACTCAGCTACTTTGTAGAAAGCCTTGACTTATCCATTCAGGCTGTCTCCTGAGCTATATCACAAAGCACCCAGGAAGGGAAGGGTCAATTTCTTCTTATATGGAAGAGAAATGTTACACATATGCATTTAAAAAAGAAAAATTTCATTATTTTAGTTTAAGCAAGAAAATAAATCCTGGGGTGGAGCATTGCTTTCCAATAGAATATGTAAGTAAGTAATAAGCAACTTATTATGCTGAACATTAGTTTTTGAATCATGTGCCTTTCCAAGTCTGTGTAGTGGAACTAATCTCAGAATGATTATATAGCTAGAATTATTTGTTTAATAAATTAGTTTGTACCTAATTTCTTATATATATATATTTAAAAGTTAGCAAACTTTCTTCTGTTCTGGCAGGTAAGGCTACTTGAAATCTCCATGCAATTCTGAAAAAAGAGGTGAATTTGTAATAAGATCTGGTTACACTATTACAATGCAGATTCTAATTACTTCCATTAATAATTAAACTTGCCACCATGTTTTCAGGATGACTGAAGAACAATTTAATAAGAAGGCCACCGGCATCAGAAAATATAAACTCTTTACATATACACTACATCACTGTCTCTGCAAATGGTCCATGTATTATGCACTTCTTTTTTCTCCTTGTCAGTAAGGATTCCTTCTTTTTTTTTTTTTTTTTGTGAGATTCTAAGTCGATGAAATACCCTAAGTAAAAGCAAATATTTTTGTTATGTTATTCTACATCTAGAACATCTTTTACTGTTCACCATAGGTGGTGATCTCTCCAAGACATCATACAGCAATAAAACCCATAAGCTTTATCAAATGGTAGCTTGCTGTATCACAAATATTGAAGCTTGCAGTGCACACAGTGCACACACTGGTTAAAAAACCATCATTTGCTAAAAAGTATGGTCTATAAAAATAAGCTGGTTTATTTTTTCCAAGGATGGAAGGCCAATTTAGCAATTCATCAGACTGAATACCCTTTCAGTTTCTTCTTTCTTGAACTGGATCCTTTTAGTCAGTAAGAGCTAATTATTAATGCAACCCATTTTGAACCTGACATTAATGAGAGTAATCAAAAAAAATCCATAAAGTCTTTGCTGTTTTTCCTTAATAATGTTGCTAAGCTGAGCTTTTATTTCTCAAAATAAAATATTGTGGAAGTGGTAAAGCCATAATTTATTGTGTATTAAAAAAGAATTTTTGAGAATGAGACCTTTTATAGATAGCCTTCCAAACCATTAAATACAGAATGATCTACGAGTATAGTTTACCATGGTTTTTTTTCTCAGACCTTCAGAATGCTGTACAAACCTGACTTCCCCACGATTGATGATGTGTGGTGCTGCCTACTGAAACCTTACACATTGCTCAGGGGGCCAGCAGAATCTGGAAAGGTATGAGTTGCCCTCTCAGACTCTTGAGGTAGGTGAAGGTGAGAGTAATCTCACAACTAAATGTGCAACCCCAAACTAACTGATGACCATATCTTTTAGGTGGATTTTACAAACATTATTCTTTTACTTTAAATACTATCATTTTTTATTGTAATTTTTTTTTAGTAACCTGTAGAGGTATATGTTATATTGTAGAGAATTCTATTGCAAGGGAGAGGAGAGAGAGACACTGCCTAGAACAAATACCAGGAAGGTACCCCAAAACCTCAGGCAGATATAAATATGTAGTCTGCGACTTCTTATAAAACTGTATTCTTTTCTAAAATCTGTTTCCATCTATAGCAGAGATTTATATGTTGTTACCTCTTGCTTACTGATTTTTCTCCTGTGTCCCATGGCACACAATGTGTAGCATTTGACTGACAACATATTTAAGTGTAAGGAGGGAGTTTGACATTCAAGCACTGACTACAGGTTGACCATTGACTCCATCAACTGCTTCAGCCTGGTAAGTACGGGTGGGCCATCTAATATAAATGTCTTGGAAAATTATTATTTTTTATTATATTATTTTGTGTAGAAACCCACTATACTTTAGACTAGAAGGAACATCCGGAGGTCATGTAGTCCATTCCAAACTCCAAGTCTAGGCCAAAAAGGTTGTAGGCTGATTTGGCTTTAAATTCTTCATTTGTAGTAGTTACTGCAACAGAATTTTGGGTTTTCATGTCTTTTACTGGTGGGCAAACTTGTCCTGATCATAGCTATAAGTTATACTTTTAAACTTGTGAAAGTGTCAGAGATATCTGCGATATATCAACATATACATATTTCTCACATTTTCTCTTGCCATATTTCCATGAAAACATGTTTACCATGACAACACATAATCATTTTTACAAATAGCAATGGAAAAGATCCTACGTATACACCAAAATTCATAGAGGAGATTTCCACTTCTGATGGATCTTTTACAATAGTACTGTTTATGGGATATATATTTAGATGAACTTATGGCTTAATTACTTAGAAGTATGGTAATTTTCATATTTAAATGAAGTGGGATAAATTTTATTAGTGGTATAAAGTTTTTAATTAATTTAATGGACCACTAGATATTTTATCCTCAGGTCTGCTGAGATGATAAGGGAAACACAAGCTTCTGATCTAGAATAAACATCAAGGGATATGAAGAATTTAAACCATGGCCATCTGGGGAGAAAGAAAATTATCAGGTTTCTAACAGTAGATCAAGAAGTTGGAGGTTATATGTCTAAAGCACAAATTTTACTCAAAAACTTAAACAAAAGTGCTTTAGGATGATCAAGCAATCAACCATCCATCTTGTTACATATAACAAATGCAGTAAGAACATACAAATGAAATTCATAGGACGTAGTTTAAAGTCTTCTACATTTCAATAGTTGCAGAGATTCCCTGTCTTGTGCATTTTACATCATGCTTTTTTATGAGAGTTTAATTTTTGTTTTGTCAGCTTTAAGAGTCTCAGTGCAATACCACTGTCATGTCTCAAATATTCTCTCAAATTTACCATGGACTTGTTTGTGATTTTGAGGAGACTGGACTCAGGTAATAATAAATCTTATAGATACAATTATGATAATTTGATAGGAAAGACACTCTCATGAAATGTGTTACTTTTCTCATTTTCCTCTATGTTATTTAAACTTGTTTTGGTCATTTGGTCTCTCCAAAAATATCACTCAGCTGTTGTAAATTTTTCTGGCATAACTTGAATGAAACATTGAAGTTTACATTAGCTTACATGAGTTGCACTAGGCTATTCTGCTTGGCTCATCATAAGATAATTGGTATTTACACAAGGCTGCCTTAAAGTCCTAAGAGATGACATTTACATGAAAAATTGTTTTCTTTTTCTTTTCTGTAAATCTGAATAAAGCATTGGGGTACAGGAATTAACATCAGTTATAACTGAGATGATTGATACACACACTGCACTTCTTTGTCTGTTGAAAAAGTTAGCCCAGCCTTTCTCTTTCAGCACTTCCCTTGAAATCTGACGAACACTTGCAATTTATGTTTTGTTCAGCGTAGGATTTGAACTGGCTTAATATGAATTTCATTAATTTTTATTATGAAATATCTCTAATGAAATAATATAAATACTTTTGTAAAATGGGCTTTATTTTTTATTTTTGTTTTTAGTTTTATTTATGGACTGTCATTCCAGTTCTGAAAATCAGGAAGTTCCTTTCTGTATTCTGAGGGCACCCCTACTAACACAAATTGGAAGATATGAGTGTGTGTCTTTCATGCTGCAAACCTATATCTTATGTGCTCCTCTCCTTCATTAAGTACCAGGGAAAGTATGGCTTAATTCAGGAAAAATAATAGTCCGTGAAAACATCATGTGAACAGAGCCTGTGTACATTTAACAACAAACTTTTAAACTCAGTAACATCAATAATGAAATCACAATACCTGCAAAAGAGATACAGACATAGTCTTTGACACTGTCTCTTAGCTTGGATAATCTCCCACAAACATCTGAGTTTTTCAAGAGTTTGTATTAAGTAGAATTAGGATTTCTTAGAATTTGCTTGCTTATGGAGATCAATACTTCAATCTGAATTTTAATTAGTCTTTACTAAGTCTACTTCTGGTGTAAATGTGGAATATATAAAAGAAACAGAAGAATTGAAAATGGAATCATCAGAGTCAGCTGTTACAAAATTAGTTGTTAGTTGTCAGAAAACTAAATCTCTGTTAAACTGCATTAAAATAGCTTTTTTTGTCGGTGAGGGGCAGTAATTTTGATTGCCAAAGTCACGTAAAATGAGTTTGCATCTGTCTTCAGATCCTTATATTATTATACCAGATAGACAGACATGTACTGCTTTGCAAGTAAACAACTTTTGATGTAAATGTCAAATTGCTAACACAGTCATCTAATAGAACTCCTACAGGCACAAAATCAAGTTATGACACGTTTCTAACATAGTTGAAAATAGGCATGATTCTGTTGAAAAATCTAAAGACAACAATGTATGATTTTTTTAGATAATTTGGAACTGCAATTTCCAGGGGATGTGCACCTGGAAAATCTTCTCTGGAGATCAAAATTTAACATTAAAGGCAACTTGGAAAGTTGTTTTATGCCCAACATTGATTAATAAGTAAATTCATGTTGTTCCCTTCTTAAAACTCACAGGAATAAAAGAAGCAGGTACAATACAGACAAATGCATATTACACATAAAACATAACAATGGCATTAATTAATTACTGCAGAGTAAAAGGTGATATTGCTGTTATTTGTACTACAGCTATATCAGTTATTTTCTGAGTCAATAAATAGGTCTTAGCATACTGCATCTGGAAGTGTATAAACTGTATCTTCTCTTCTCAAGTTAAAGAGTTTTGTATTTTAGAAGACAGACTTCAGGGAAAGATTATCCTTAATTGTGTCTCCATAATTTATATATTAGAAAACAGATTAGTTTTTGTTTCATTCGAAACTACAATAAAGTTCCAAACATGACAAAATTTTGCAGTAGGATGTAAGGGACTGGATTGTACTGGACACTTTTCTGGATATGTTTTAATAATCTCACCATGTGTGCTGATGTCTTTATTCATTCAGTCCTGCAAGCTGCTTCTTAACAAATAACTTAATGTGTAAAGGAACCAAAGGGAAATCACCATACACTTCTCATGGCTTTGGTTTGCACTGTATGGTGTTTTTATTTCATATGATCTGCTCTTGGATGTCCTCAGAGCTACATTCCTTGTGGTTTAATAATGAGTCTCCATGGTATACAGATATGTGTGAAGAAAGTGTTTCAGAGTTTTTAAGATATATGTATAATTCAGTGTAGGCTTCTTGGATTTCCCAAATACATTAAAGAAGGTTTCCCCTTCAAAGTGTCTGAGTGAAACCAGCAGGTAAAAAGGAACAATTTCACACAAACAGAGAAAAACCAAAACAAATCAAAACCAAAAACCAACAAAATAAAACAAAACAAAACAACAAAAAAGAAAGGAAAGGAAAGAAAAGAATATAAATACTTTTTCATTGTTCTCAGGGGGAAAAAGTCACTAGCATATTGTCTGACACTTGTGCTTTTTAACATATATGTAAATGATCTGTAGGTGGGTAAAGAGTAAGGTGACAAAGTCATGTGCTTCCTGAAAGATAACTGAATTTGGAATGGCTCCTGTGTGAGTAATAGCTATATAGGCTAGCCTGTAACTATGCTGTGGGACTTCATTCAGGATGAATGGGAGCTCAATATTTTTCCAGGCACCACAGAGTAGTTGGATCTGTTCATGGTAGAGAAATCAAATCAGGCTATGGAATACAAATCTCTGTGTCAGGAAGTCACTGAGCTGCAAATTATAGGAGCTTGTAATCTGGGATAGTAACTTTACAGTTCCTTTCTTCCAGACACGGTCTACTACTCATCATTTGAAACACAGCACAGAGTGTGATGGATCTTTGGTTTGGCTCAGCCAGTGACTCTTGTATGTTTTCTTGGATGTCAGAGAGATGGTGATATCAGATGACCACTCAGATTTTTAGATACTTTTTGTTTCATTTACCAAACTGCTTTACACTGGCAATTTTCATAATGCTTGTAAATGAACTTGATAGAGTCATTACATCCTCCAAAAATGCTCCTAAAAAATAAATAAGGGTTACTTTTAAGCCATTTAATTTTTACACTACTGCACAGTTATACTCCTTTGATATTAAGAGGGAGCTAAGAGAGAGAACATGTGTTTTGACAGATTTCACATATTTACTATTTGTTTTATCTCTTAGGGTGTTGAGTTTCTCTTAATGATCATAGAAGTATCTAAGAATACCTTAATTTCTGTTATTCCAGGTGTCTTATATCAAGAAATAATTTTCTCTGTCTCTTGCATGCAGTTTCCTCAGTCTCAGCAAAACAGAAGCCTACTGTGTTCAAAGCCTTATCAATTATGTCTACTCCTTAACAAACATGTTGCTTTCTCCAAGAAAAGGCATAATACCCTAAAAATAAATAGAACAAAATTTTCTGGAGCTTCTGTGGGGCTTGTATTTTTTGTTTAGTTTGTTTTGGTTTGGGGTTTTTTTGTGTTGACACCTTGAATTGATTCCCTTAGCTGATATCAAAATTGCTGTTTATTACATTGCACTGAGATTTTAGTGTTACGTACAAAACAAGATACAAGTCCTCCATAAACATGGGGAATTTGTTTCAGGAAAAAAATGAAACAGCAACAAAATAAAATAATGAAACATGCTGACAACAGCCTATCATGAATAACCTAATCTGAATTATTGAAACAGGATTATAAAAATTGTTTACCATCCTCATGAGAATTCTTCAGGGACTTTTATACCAAAGGTTCATTATGTATTGATACAAGATTTTCCTATTTTCCTTATTTTTCTCAGACATGCTGCTCTTTAAGAATTCAGAAGTGTAATTTTTCACAAAAGATTTGAAATATTTTAAAGGAAGAAATTGTTCAAACTGTGATTTTTTTTTTTTTTTGCAGTAGCACAAGACAGAGAAATGGGTTATAACTATTTTGATTCATCCATTCTTTATGTCACCCAGCAGGTTTGACATGCAATTAACTCCATAAGAAGAAATTTGCTTCCACACTAAGAATTTGTTTTATCTTCCCTCAGAGAAATTGCAGATTTTTTTCTGGTTACTTCCTGTATCTTTCTAGAACTTGAAGAATGATACTTTAATAGGTTTGCCAAAATACTATTTTTCTCTTAGCAGTCAGTGCTTAGGGGCAGCTACTCAGAGGGTGGGTTTGGGTTTTTGTGTGTGTGTGTGGTGGGTATGGGGTTTTTCTACTGTTGTTGGGGGTTTTTTGTTATTTTTAAGAGGAGGAGGTTTTTTGGTAGTTTTTTTTTTATTAAAAATATTGGAATTGCAATATCTGGTGCTAAAAAAAACATAAGACACAATTTTTAGTACTTATTAATTTCCCATGATACTCCTTCCTTATAGTGGTCTCATCATAAGTGAATCTAAAAAGGTTCTGTACTGTTGCTGCTTGTTGGTTTGGAGGCACCAAAAAAAATAGCTTGCTTTTTTATCAACTGGTTGTCTTCAGCCATCCATAAACTCAAGGAAGCAAATGTATCTAATACTATTTCTGATTCTTTGGCAAAAGAAACTAGGTTTTTCAGAAAAACAAGATGTGAAGAGATATGGCGATGCTTTCTGAAAAGGCATTATATGTGACATTTTGTAAACTGATTTCTGGTGGTAAAAGGGATGAAAATAGCTATTATGCTATTCAATTAAATGTGTTTATAAGCATTGCTTTTTTTCTTGCATTAATTCTACTCCATTGAATTAAATCATCTGTGAATAATTTAAAAATCAAAACAAATGCTCTGCATATGTTTCAGAAAGATTTCTAATTTTAAGATCTAAAAGCATGCTTTCATTTTACTTTAAAATTATTAGTTCAACTCTAGGTAGCTTCAACTAGGGTACCCAGCCTCACAGTTCTAGTGATGCTGAGCTTGATGTCTGGTTTTTTTGAGCTTTTTGAAAGTGTAAATCTGTGAGCAGGATCTGAGGTAGCTTAATATTTCTTTGACTGCTTCTCAGCTTCCTTGACTACAAAATTTATGGTTTTGTTATCTCTGAGCATTGTTGATACAGAGCCAAGGCCTTTTCTGCTTTTTGTACTGCCATGTGGACAAGGGAGTAGGGGGTGCATGGGAGACTGGGAGAAGACACAGCCAGGACAGATGACCCAAACTGACCAAAGGGATTTTCCCAAACATGTGGGATCATGCTCTGTGTGTAAAGTGGGAGGAAGAAGGAGGAAGGGGGGGGGGACATTAGAAGTGATGCCATTTGTCTTCCTAAGTAACCATTATTTTTGATGGGACCCTGCTCTTCTGGAGATGGCTGAACACCTGCCTGCCCATGGGAAGCAGTGAGTTAATTCCTTGTTTTGCTTTGCTTGTGTTCATGTCTCTTGCTTTCCCTATTAAACTGTCTTCATCTCAACTCACAGTTCTCTGCCTTGTACCCTTCCTACTCTCTCCCTGATGCTGCCAGTGAGGAGTGAGCTTTCCAGCTGGCTGGGGTTGAACCACACCACCAAATGCTCCAGCTCTGCTGGGCACAGCTCTGCACATCCCTGCACACTGCCCTGCTCCCATCACACAGGCAGTCTGTGAAGTCAGGATGAGAAGGGACAGGGCTAAATACAGCACTGCCTGGTTAAGCTCATCTTTCAAGTCTTTACAGTTTGTTAAACCTTCCCCTGAAGCATGCAATGCTGGGCTAGCAGCAATGCTGAAAATTGCAACTGCGTCAGAGTAAAAAATAAAAAAAAAATATGAGTATTAAAATGTGGGGGGGAAAAGCTAGTAACAGAATATAGGTGGAAGCTGGCATTGAATTAAAAAGTAATTTCTTTCTTCTGATATTACTATCGAGATTTTAATAATGTAGTAAATTGTTAATGAAATTCTTCTAATAAAATTTATCTCTCTATAAATACTAATGCTTATATGTTTCTCTGTTTCTGTATTTAGTATTTCCTCATTCTTCAACTTTGCTTAAAATATTGAGTTGTGGCTATTTTAGTTTGTACTTTTTACTATGAAGGATAAGCACACATATTTCTCAAATTTTGTTTGAAGAAAAAGTGTGAGAAGAGTTGTTTTCAGCATTTCTGTAAAAATTGACAATAGGAATTACTAAATATTTGCTGTTAAGGAAAAAACTTATTCTGTGTTATTCATTTTGACTTTATGGTCCTTCAGTTGGAATTCAAAGAACATTTGCTTCCAATGTTTAAAAGCAGCAGGTTAAGCTTTGTCAAAATTAAATTAAAAATGCACTCCTTAAAAACCCCCCATCTTTTAAGTTGATTTGTTCCAGTATTATTCTTCAATTTATTTTAAAAGATTCAAAGGGCACAGAGTAATTTGTTTGTGAGTTGAAATAATATGACCTATTAGAGAATTCTGGGTATTTCCAGGCAAGATAGATACTAGCATAACAGTGATAAATGTGTGTACAATTTTTTTTTTCAATGGCTTTGTCCAGTCATTAATTAAGATAGGGAGTTACTCAAGATTCTCTTACAATGCATTTACACTGCAGAGGAGTTGAACAAATGCCACCAATGCTGCATTGTGGAATATTTGACTAAGTTGTCAAACTTGCTTCTGTGGGCTGCCAATCTATTGGCTATACACAGAATTGACAGAAATTAGGGATGGGTTTACAGGTAAACCTCCAAAAACCTTTAACAAAGGAAGTTTTCCCCCTTGTTTTCCCATGGTTACACTTTTTGGTAATTTTTCTGGGAACATGAAAATTGCATTAACTTGCTTTGTACAGCAGACGACAGAGGGAAAGAGCAGTGGAGACTGACCATTCCCCATAGGCTGTGTTTTCAAAACCAGAAATACATAATAAGGGAAATCTTTGAAATTTATCTCCTGAAAATTATCTCCACCTGGGATTGGAGTCAATGTCAGTAAGGAAGATGAGAAAGATTGTGCTGGGATGCAGTTTATCTAACTCAGTCACTGGCTTACTCAGTGTCAGTAAGGAAGATGAGAAAGCTTGTGCTGGGATGCAGCTTCTCTAATTCAGTCACTGGCTTTGTTGAGTGTGGCATTAAAATCATAGGTTACAATCCCTAATTAAATGATGGGAATGACTCATACATTTTCAACAGTTGCTTTTAGCTTTGGTCAAATGCTGATCAACCCCAACCTCCACTGATTAAATGAAATTCAGTTTAAAAAAAAATACACCAGTGAAAAGTTCCTCTGACATATGAGTCATACAAAATTCTTCCTTCTTTCAATTAATTTTCTTAGGATTGTTTTTCGCCAAGCAAGTGAAACAAAAATATTTATCTAATTCTAGGTAAATCCTTTCTTCTCCATCTTTCCTTACATTCCTAAACCCTTTCTATCCTTCTCTCCATCTGACATTTACACATTTTACTTGCTTATTTTCTGTAAATGTTCTGTTTACATATTTTTCTTATTTCCATATTCCTTTCTGTAACCCTTTAGGCTTCCTATGTAATTTACTGTAGTCTTTTGTTTTGTGTCATTCAAAAAACATACACAACCATCTTTACCCTTAGAATATATCAATTAAAAAAAAAGGGAAAAGTTATTAATTTATTTAATTAAAGGAAAATAGAACACCTTTTAGCCAGATGCACATAAATAGGCATCATTTTAAGTATTGGGCATGGGTTTGCCTCTTCACTATGCAGTTTCTTTTGCCATTATCTCTTAATGTCAGTTTTAATATTAACTTTCAAATGTATAATTTTAGGAATGAAAGAAGAATGTTTTGACTGTAGAATAAAAGTGGTTGCTGAAATACAATCCAAATTTATAGTTGATTTGCTTTACTAAAAATCAAAGACCTCTGTCTCAGATTGAAGCATCTGAAGATATCCCACTGTAGCAAAAAAAAAAAAATAGACATAAAATTAAATTTAAACCCAACTTGCTAAAAAAACGAAGATTGGTTCTTTAGTTCAGAGGAGTTGTCAAGGAGAAGGAGAAAATAAGTTCCACCTAGTTCTGAAATAATTATCAAGGATGTTGGGCAAGTTGTTCCTAGGGTTACATTTGTTTTGCTAGGAATACACTTGTGAGAAGCACTTTGATGGGATATTTGTAGAAAAAAAAAATGTTAATATGGATTAGCCAATTTACTACAACTTAATTAAAATCAAGAGAAGTAAAGTTACCTTCAGCCTTTCCATGAACTTTCGTGTGAGATAGATCAGTCTCTTAAGCTGCTCATTCAGCTTTGGGAGTGCTGCAGAGCTGCCAGTAATATTTGTGGGAAAACTGACACTTTTCTAAGTGCACAAGCCAAATGAACTTACTGATCTTGTCAAAGCAATCAAGCAAACCTATCATCCATCCTCTAGATACCTTGCAAGACCTGAAACTGAAATGGGTTTCAGAAGGTAAACAACTCCACTAGAAGAGAGGAAAAGGCTTCCATGTCAGCTGAAAGCCTAATCACTGCCTTGTCATCACAGAGTCATCAGATCAGCCTGAGAGACTGCAGCACAGCTCTCCCACATGCAAAACTGCATCACTGCTTAGCAGTTCTCATCTGTGATATTTCTGATGTGGTATAAACTCCAAAAAACATCTTTCCATCTGTCTACAAATAAAATGTGTTGACAGGAAAAAAAAAAAAAGCTGCTTGTAAATTCCTCAAGTTTTTGAAAAATGATTAAAACAAGTAGATAAAATGAAGGTTACCTGTGTACTAAAGACTTTTAAGGCCTGACCTCCATTTCACTATTGCTTCTTATGTTCTTTAGTTCATGTAACTTTTTCCTAATTGAATAGACCTTAATCTTGCAAAAGGTTATACCATTAAAATGCATGGCTATCTTATTTGATGTATAATCATTTAGAAGTGAAAACATTTAACTTCAAAGTGTGATATCACAAGTTTTTCCAGTCCTTCTACTTCCTTCAATTCAGGAGCCAGGCTGTCCAATGTTTCTTTTTGTGGCCATGGAAGACCCTGAAGCATCAAATTACATTGGTCATAAAAGTATTATGTTCTCAACAAAACTGTGGCTTTAGCACAGACTGTTTCATGCTCAGACAGTTACAATGCCTGTGAAGGACTGGTTTCATAATGACCATAAAACTGAAGTTTTGAGAGCTTTTCATTGAGCTGGAGGACTTAAGGGAGCATACAAATCAGCATTTTTGGGACAGCAGGGCCAAGCTGAAATGTTATTAAAAGGTTGCATGAAGTGAGTCATAGTTGCTGAATGTAAGCTTATCTAATTATACCTTAATATTCGATTTGTTAAAAAGTGTTTCTTAATAATATGGTTTTTCAGTTCGGGGAATTTGAAGGACACAGATACTAATACCCGGCAAAAGCAAATATCAATTTAGATGCTTTTAAGGAGTATATGAAAAATTTGGTTTGGAAATTACAGTCTGGGATAGTTTTTCCCCCTGTGCCCCCTCTTTTTCTATTTTTCTTTTTTTTTAACAGGAAATAGTGCTTGTGTTTAGTGATAGCTGATTACTCTTGGGCAAGAAATATTGTTAATATTCTAAAATGAAATTTTTCCTCACTATGTTTTTTTAAAGCATATATTAATCAAATTCTTGTATTAACTGTTTAAAGAGTAGCCTAGTTTCCTAGAGTAGCCTAGTTTTGGAGAGAGTATCCAAGTTTGTATGAGTATCCTAGTTTTGGGTATAAAATATATTTGATCCCTCATATTTTTCGAATCTAGATCTCCTATACTTCCTATGCAAAACTGCCCAGTGAGGATATGACCCTTCATTTCTAATACTAATATGAAAATATCCGAAAGAATTCTGAAAACATAAGAAATATATTTGGGCATGAACCAGGTCTGTAGTTTTGCATTTACCAAGCATTAATATCCATTAAATTTTACCCATTAAAAGGTTTTCATTTCAAAAAAAAAGTCATGCCACAATATCATGTTCGTGTCATATCATTTTCTGAGTTTCTAACACATTTTATGTGCGTTTTTGTTTATGTAAAAAATCCTTAGCATCACTTTTTGGCTTGTACTTATGGTTATGGTGGATGCCTTAACTGCTGACACAAGAGTGGGGCAAGTCTTAATGTCTCTTTTTGTAATTCAGTTATAACATTTCAAGGATGCAGACTCGTAATTAACTTCATGATGCTGTAGTTTTGTCTAAGGAACACTAATTTTATTGTAATTATGCCTTATAATTCTAATAACATTTATGATTCCATTATGACTGTGGTTAAGGAACTTCGCAATTAGACTGAGAGATAAATTGGGGAAAATTGCAATTTTAAACAATTTAAACATCCATAATACTCCTTATACTCAATCATTAGTGTCTGTGTGGCCAGCCTAGGCTAAATGTGGAATAAAAATATTGTTTGGATTTATGGTTTACTGATGAACCAACCAAAGCATATAGGGAGAGTAGGACTGGACAGTGCAGCACTGAAAGACAGTCTTAACACAGGACTAAAATCTGAATTTAACTGATGGCATTTATCAATCTTTTTCATTGCATGACTTCAAAGAGAAGTCATTTAGGAGCTTTGCACTGATTGCTTAAATGGCTTCTTGCCAAAAATCAGTAAATTAAGCAGTTTAATAGTCTTTAGTTTAATCTCCAGGTCTTGAATCAAATTTGAATTTCTGTGTCTGTTTTTCTGCATTGGAAAATTTTTCAGAATCCCCTAGCTATAGACATTAAAAATATTTAGAGTTTTCTAATTTTCTTTCATTAAATCATTTGTCCCCTCATATGAGCAGTGGCCATAAGAAGCAGATCCTCTGTATGCTTCTGTTCTGCTGCTTGATGTCAAGTTTCTGGTTGTGCTTCCTCAAACCCAGAAATCCTTCAAGGTAAAGTTTGCATGCCTTAAATGTTCATGAGAAAACACCAACCTCCTTCTTTTCAAGTATCCTGGCAGAGTGACTGTGACTGCATAAAGGGTGCCTGAACTGCTGATTAAGTCCAACTGTGAGCAATCTTAGAGATGAGGACAAGTGTTCTGGCTCCAGAGAGGGAATAATATAGCTGAATATAAATTGTTATTTTAAGGTTTCATTTTATGGCCCAAGGACTGGACATTTTCCTGCCGATGTAGTCAGAATCTCTCTTAAAAAAATCTGAAATGGGAGCAAACAAGGTATGAAAATAATACCTTACGCAAAAGATGCTAAGATTCAGCAGCAAACTTCAGTTTAAGTGATTAGTGTCCTTTCACCTTACTATGCCTTCTTACTATGCCATAAAATGTGACTTAAAGGCGAAAGAAAAAAATTAATTAAAAAGTGTTATATTAATTTGAAATTATGGAGAATTTAGTGGACCTTGAGACAGGAGAGAGATGGCATATCAGGTTTCCTACTTTGATATTTATTTGTTTTGTCATATTTATTTTGTCTCATCATTCTGAAAACAGGGATTTTTTTTGATAATTTACCATCCCCATCATGTTATTTTTTTAAATCTAAGAGGTCAAGAAGTTATGTGCTGCTACCACACTGCTGTGACCAAGAATTTGGAAAGAAATTAATTTTAAAAGCTTTTTGTAAGTATCAACACTTGATTATTGAAATGTTTTGGTCTTTTCCATTCTCAAGTGAAGTCTTAGTTCTGAAAATATAAAGAAAAATGCTTATACAGAAGGCATGGAACACTGTGATATGGGTCATGAAGATAGGTGTTTACATTCTAGATTTTGCATGTTAATGACTAAAAATCAAAACTAGGAAAGTAAGGACAAAATTTACTGATGATTAAGATGTGATAACTGGACTTTGAAAATGTGTTTCAATATAAGGTAAGGCAAAATTTTCTCCAAGGCAAATGTCTAAGGTAATAAAATCTGAGAATTAAATTCAGCAAGTAAGTGAAAAAAAAATAACATGTGAACAAATAATAGCTTTTCTCATATTTGCATTCTCTGTCTGTTTTTATGTTTGCCTCATTATCAGTATTCAATGCATGCTTAATACTAAGACAACATCTATAATGAATTTCTTTTAAAAAATTATTTACATAATATCTGCTGACCTGATTGGTTTTTTGTGAATGGTGGACTATTTGTGACCTCAGAATTTACTGTCTTTGGTTTACTGTCCTGTGACAACGATAGTGACAACATCCAGTAGGCAACTCCAACTCTTAAAAAGCAAACTCTCCTCAGGAATATTTAATATACACCAGCCTTCCAAAGACGGATCTAAAAATCTGCCAAAGCTGCTGCAAAGATATGCAATATTCTGGAATTGAAGTAGCAGGTGGAATTTCCAACTCCAAAGTAAGAATTTTTTCAAAGGCAAGAATTGTTATTTAACATATCCCATACTAATATTACACATTGTGACAGGGTATATAGTCAAAAGAGCGTGAACTAAATTTTGAAGAAAGGATTTGATTTCAAAATATATCCATTTTTTGGTCATGTGCCCTACTAAAAAGGCTTGTTTTGAGCCCTTAGGTTACTTTCAACAATATTGTAAAACCTAGAGAGGCTCTAGATTAAAAAAACCAAAAAAGTATTTTTGCCAACAGAGAAAGTGTCTAAAGTTTCTCCACTTAAGTAAATATCTTGATTTGAACTTTCGGTGTTTATTTATTTTTAGCACTTGAAACCAGACATCTGGTTGAATTTCTTCAAGCAATAGCTAGATGGAGACAGTTATTTATCACTTATCCAAGTTAATAATTATTGTTGTTGTTTGCAGCTGTCATGATTGTATTATGTACAACACTGAATCAGCAATTTGTCCTCTGCTGGCAGGTTAGAAGGAGTATAATATATGCAGAACTACAGATGAGTTTTAACCCATCTCAGTGCCCCATGCTTTAAAACTGTGACCTAGATTGGATTCTCAAGGTTTTAATACTGTGAAGTTATCTAGTATGTATTTATAGATGTCTGCATATCTGCATATTATCAGTTTATTTTGTCATCACTCTCATTTGTGTTTTTCTCCTAAGTAAAATTAATCCAATTGGGTTTGAGTTATAACTCATTACTCTGAATATGAAACTACTCTTTAAGCAAACTGATTGGCAAAATAAATACCGTGCACAGATTGCAATGGCCACAAGGACCATTGGCCCAAGTGATGCTTTGTAGGAGAGACAGGAAGAAGGAAAACAGTTCTACAGCTCAAGTAGGAGACAAAAGTCAGTAGAAAGTATCAAGCACGTTATTCTTTAACTTTCATACCTGAAAGAAGTAAAAGAAGATTTTGTGGTGAAGCACGTGGTTTCCTTCAAAGTATGGCAGCTGAAGGAAGCTCTATGACTCCTGTAGTTGTGATGGAGTTGGAGAAATGAACACTGGGCTAAGAACTGAGGCAGTCCTCACCCCTGCAACCCTCTTCTGCAGCCAGAAGAGATGAGATGTTGCCAAGCATTTCCATTTTTCTGTGAGTTCCCTTTACTTTACCAGGGAGTGTTTGGTTTCAGCAGGCAGTCAACCAACAGCTGAGGTCAGGCTGAGGGAGCAGTAATGTCACACAGGTTATTAGGTTCCTGATTTCTGTGATTTCTCAGAGGTTTCCATGATGCTACCCACTACTTGCATTTGTGCATAGGAATGATTTATCCACAGTGCAGTATAGTAAGTTTAGACCACAGATGTAGCCATGATATTTTCTGAAAAATCCTTTCCTTAAGATTTTTTCTCCTGAGAATCTGAGAGGCCTCAGGAACAAAATGTAAACAATTATTATCTGCTGCTGTGGAATGCAACAGGTGGATCTGTGATTGGTCTCATGTGGTTGTTTCTAATTAATGGCCAATCACAGCCCAGCTGGCTCTGACTCTCTTCGAGACACAAGCTTTTGTTATCATTTTCTTGCTTTTCTATTCTTAGCTAGCCTTCTGATTAAATCCTTTTTTCTATTCTTTTAGTATAGTTTTAATATAATATATATCATAAAATAATAAATCAAGCCTTCTGAAACACGGAGTCAGATCCTAGTCTCTTCCCTCATCCTCAGACCCCTGTGAAAACTGTCACACACAGATGCTTTCTAGAATGTTTAACCTTTCTTTTATTCTACATCTGCATGAGATTTTGCCTGTTCAGCTTGGTGTTATCAATCTCCATTAACACTTCTGTCATCCTACTTTAAATCCTAAATGTCCTTAGTCCTGGTATATTTCTTCATGTCCTGTTTACAATATTAGTTTCTAGAAGGGTGTTCTGAAACACTAAAAGACAAGTTTGAAAGGCTTCCTTATGGCATAAAGTTAAATATAGCAAACAAACTCAAATATTAGAATGAAAGTACTTTAATGGCTTAATTGTCTCATTAAAGTTTGCTATGAGCTGTGAAATTCTGACTTTCTGCAAATGTCTTTGAAGATACTATTTTCATTAATCATGCAGCATCTTTTAATAGAACGAATTTATTAAGGGAATATTTGGCAAAGTAATAGATTCCATACTATGTAAAAATTCTAGTTTCCTTTGTCAGCTACAACCATAAGTGCTGAGAGCACTTCATCTACCCCACAGATACTTGAACAAAGGAAAACACAGATCTTTCAAATACCTTAGAATCTCAGTTTGAGAACTTAATGTGAAACTTCCATCTGGAAATTGCAAGGCCAGATGGTTGTATAAATCCCAGCAGAAAATATACATCTGTCATTTTTTTTCTTATAACTGGTTCTATTTGAAGAAGGATTTATCTAATCAGCTTGGCACATCATTTAGCATGTCAATCGTACATTCTGTAGCCCTCAGCTCTCTTTGTACCAAGTCCTCATTCATTTGCAGAATGCTGTGGAGGTAATAATTTCTCTAACCAGATGCAGGATGACTGCTGATTTAAATTGTTTTATGCAGAAGCATGATGAAGAAACACAGATGAATATAATTGAGTAAAATTTTTAATAAAGCTTCTTGCCATTAAGTGTACTTAGCTTCTCAATTTACCTGTCATACCCCTACTCTCCATCATGAAAAGACACTCTCTAGAACAATCTTTAACAGGGTAATAGAAATAAGCATATTGACTTAATGGAAATTTCCTTTAGAGTTCTATACTACTTCAGTCATCCAAAGGAACAAAAATTACTTTTCCAAGTAATTGAAAATCCACAGTATATCAAAATTTGAATTTATGGAGACATCTGATTAGACTGTCTTGCTAAGAATCCTTAAGCCAGTACTTTAGAACAGGATGTCAGTATCTATACTAGTGAGGAATAGCATGAGGCGTGTGAACCTAAATGTGGATCTTCTTGTTATGTATATGACAAGAGACAGAAAGTGAAGTCTGTCTTTATTAAGTTTTACATTTGCAGCAGGTAAACTCTCCCATACACCCATACATCATGCTGTGTTTTACATACTAACTGGAATTTCACCGCTGTCCTCTAAAAATTATATTTGGGTGTGATATTATAGCCCACTCTAGCCCAGCTAGTACCTAGCAATTTTCTTCTGATGTATTTCATTGATACAGATTAAATCTGAAGAACAGAGAAACATGAATTGATTACTCTCTCCTCTTTGCCTTTCACTGCAACACACAATCCTCTAGTTTGGTCTCTGTGTGAGAAAGCATAGGTAGGGTGATGTAACACTCCACAAGAGATGTATGCTTCAGAGCTACTTTCTTTTCAGCATTTTAGTCTGGATCAGCATAGTTGAAGCTAATTTCAGATGGATTTCATTACTTTGCCTTGGTTCCCATCAGAGAACTTATAAAGTAAAACCTGTATTTTATTTCAATAAAAAAAAAAAAACAAAAACAAAAACAAAAAAAAAAAAAAAAAAAAAAAAAACCAAACCCAAAAAAAACCCCAAAATGCCAGCCAGGAATTCACAAAATAACTTCAAATCCAGAAAGGTTTATTGGACAAGACTGAAGCTTAAGGTTATTTCTTCTTCCTTGAAATTTTTATAAAAATAATTTCCTTTTCAAGACAAACTACTTTTATTCACATATTTGCTCCTACTACTGGGTCATGTTGTTTTCTACTCTAGATAGAAATTTACTATTGCCTTGAAAAACTATTTTTTACAGTGATTGCTCCTCGAGGGGTCAATTATTTATTGATCTCATAGAGAAAAAATTGTCTTCACTAGAATTTTGTCAGAAATTTCTACTGGGTTTTTTTTCTGCTAATACTTAACAAAATATAATGAAGGTGGCACACATGACTAATTTCATTTATAAGTTCTTTCTATGAAAAAAGTGTTGCTATGAAACAAAACCAGGTCCCAACACACAAATTGTTCTTAGTTTTAAGGTTCACATATCTTTTCAGCCTTTATTAGTGGGTATTAACCAGCAACATAGAATTGTTTGAAGATGTGGATGAATTTAATTTTATTAGGAAAATAAAACCTGTGCATGGATTGAATACTTTTAAACAATGATGACAATGCTGTCTTTTGATACAAAACCATTAAGTCATCAACATCACACAAGAATATTGAAATTTATGTTTTGATTTTATTTCCCTCATGATAATTTTGGAGATGTCAGTGCAGTAATAAAGAAAAGAGTGAACTGCATCTCAGGATGAAAATCTGCCATATGCATTTAATTGCATTAGATGGCTAAAACTTCCCAAGGAGTACTGGCAGATCTGCTCGGTGGCTTGATTTTTAGAAGAGGATTCTCACTAGGAACTAACAGCACACAATTTACTGTATATAATGGAAGAAAATTATGTAATATGTATGTGAACTGCCAAGTTTATTCTCACAAAGAGGCTCAAATTGAAAAAAATTGTAATTTATTATTGCAAATATTTTAATGAGATTCTCCTGTCAGGAGATGGAAATAGCTAACTTTAAATTATTCAGTACAATTACAGCTCTTCCCTTTAATAGCATACACAGTAGCCCTTTTAATGATAAAAGTCTTAACCTGCAAACCAAGCCAAAGCTTTCAAATTATCTCTCTCCTTATTTCATTTGTTCTAATCTGATGAAAATGGAAAAAATCAGTTCCAAATACGCTGTACTCATGTCAGCAAACAGAATGAGCAAGCAATTAGAAAATTGAACTAAATCTATTTTGAGAAAATTAGTTAAAATTCAGAATACAGGTACTGGCATTCCTCCGCCACATGATGTCTATGACTCTGAATGTCATAGTACAAATTTCAAGTCTGTTAAATGAGCAGTTCTCTGTGCTGTCATTGCCTGGGTGTTTCTACTTACGACTCTTGACTTAAAGCACTGAATCCTAATGTATTTGAAATATATTTACCACTTTTCCCATTGTTGATTCCTTCAAATTCTAGGAAAAATCTTAAAATATGCATTTCTTCTCACTCTTCAGGTGTCTCACCAAACTCCCATACCGATCAGTTTAATTCCAGTGGAATGAGTATCTTAGCACACCTGACAGCAGATTTTTAAACATGAAGTAGCCTGATTTTAGGGACCATGCTACCCAGAGAGAGAAAGTTCCTTGTAATGTCACATAGCATCAATTTTTGTAATAGAAGATGCCTATGGATAAAGTAATACAGGTCTATGGATAAAGTAATATATTTACTTGTTAATTTGAAAGTTGTGAAGCAAATTGTAAAAAATAATATACTTTGTAAGATGTTCTTGCAAAACTGTCTGAAGATTCACTGATAAATGCTGTTATACTGTAAGCAAATATGAAATAAAGAAAGGTCTAAATAGTTACATATCTGTTCTTTTTTCAATGAATGTCATGCACAAAAGCTGAATGTCATTTTTGTATTCATATATTTATTATTATCTCCAAATTTTATGAACACTGCTGATTCAACAAGATCTTTTTGTGACAAGAAACACTATCATTATTTCCAAATCTCTTTGAACTTCAACAACTTGTGAATACTAACTAACACTTGTCTCCTGCTTGTCATTCTGAACAACTGCAGCCAACTTAAACTCATCAGCCGTGTCACTTAGGTCATTGAAATAAATTCTAGAGGTAGCAAGTCAGTCCTAATAGCAAGTCTTGTGTTGGCTCATATGTGCCATTCTATCTGTGAATTTATTCTCATGCTGGAGAATATTGGTTTAAACAGAGCCTGTATTTTTAACTATCTTTTATATCTAATATGTAACTTACATGAGTGTTGATTTTATCAAGCATCCCCCTGCAGAAGTCAAGCTGTTTTGCTATTGGAAGTATAAATATGTATTAAAAGTGATTATTCTTGGCCTTATCCAGAAATGACATTAGCCCACCTCAGTTGTTTAAAGGCAATAAACTCAGTGATCTTCTTGAATTAGAACAGCTGTGGTTCCTGTTCATGCTCAAGTAAAGCAAGTTTGGATTAATGCATAGATTCCCAAGAGTGAGGGAATGAGAGGCTGAAATGGGTATTATGCAACAGCTTGTATCAGTGAAGCAGGATGTAGAATCGCTGTTGTTCAAGCATACATCTTTTTCAGTAGGAGTCAAATGTAAGTCCAGATAAAAATCTGTGAGGCTGTGTCTTTCCAACAAATGAAAGAAAGCACGAATGCAACTGTTCTCTGAGCTGACCTGAAATGAGAACTGTATCTCAGTCTCTAATTACCATCTCCTTTATTGGACAGGTAAGCTGAGATATTTCTTTTCAGATGTGTTATTGACTGTGACTTTAATTTGGCATTTATAGTCCTGATCATCAGAGGCAGTAGCAGGGTTAACTAGGGTTAACAGCTTTCACAGAACATGTTGCAGCAAAAAGGCAATCTGTGTTTCACATTTGCAAAGCATTGCTCCTATCATGCCAGGTCTCTAATTTATGTGGTCTATACTGACTTCTTCCTCACTAAATGATAGTCAGAAGTAAATTGCAAGGCACAGAGAAAAGTACTCCTGACACCAGCTGAGTGAAGCTGACCCACCTTTCAAAATGCTTTCAAACTGTTTCGTGCTGTGGAAAGATCAGTTCTGGTAGCCGTACAGAAACAAGTGTAAAATCAAGAAACAGAAAAGGCTAAAGGCAAACAAGAGAAAGCAAACTCAGAGACTTTTTTTGATGGATTCCAAAACATTCCCAAAATATTAACATGTTGGGTTCACAATTAATCTGCTGTTGGGCTGTAGATGCGTTTCCAATTCAGGCATTTCGTATTCAGACAAATTATCTGTTACTTGTATAACTTTTTAAAAGCTACAATTCTTTGCAAAATCTAGAATTTAAGTATCCATTCCAGTATTCTGTAGCATCAATGTCAGCTGACAGTTCTATAGTGGTGGCACACAGAAACTTAAAGCCTAATAATCTCTTTTATGAGAAATCCTTTGGCTGTTTTCAGTGTGAGGTAGTTTTGGAAAACACAGTTTCCTAACACACCTAATAGACCAGTTTTAAAAACCAGGAGGAAGTCAAGTAGAAAGAATTTAAATGCAATTCTTATCACTCAGATAATTAAAAAAAATCCCTATGTCTGCAAAATTAAAGGACTCATTTTGGATTTGTTTCAGATCTGACCATCTTTATTCATCAAGGTTTTTATAAATTCATTTCTAAATAATAAAAGTTATCTCAGACTGCATTATTTAATATCTGAAGTTAGAACTAGTTTTCCTGATAGAAGTAGCTTTATTTATGTCCATTTTAATCTACCAAGCCAGTCAATCTCATAATTTTTTTCCAGTTCATAGTAAGTGTTTACTTTTATTACTGTTCCTCCATCTTTTCATTAGTTTATCTAAATTCTTGAGGAATATATTGAGCAATAAGAGCCTTAAAACCCTGAACTGTCAAAGACTCTTATCTAAAATAAAGACAATTTTCCTGCTGTCTTTGACTTACCTCCTAATTACATATTTATCCCAGGTTCTTCCCTTTTGCCCAGCATCTTAGAAATTTCCTGCAGAGACACTGAAGAAGGCACTGGAAAAATAATTTGGAGCTTCAAGTAGACAAGATTTTTGATAAATATTTCCTTAACATAAGACACCTGACCAACAGAAGCAAAATAAAAGTCTCTTTATTGTAAATGGAGTAAGTTTATGTTTTAGGAAATCTAAGTCATACCAATCACTATGGTATGTCAGGAATACTAGAATATATTTGATTTTTTTTTTGCCAGTAATTCAGATTATATTGTAACAATTCTATGAACATGTAGGTGTTAAAAAGGGGTGAGATTTCAAAAGCTTTAATTTGACAGAGGAGTTTGCAAAAAAGGAGAATGCAAAAAATAAAAGGTCATTAGAATTTATTTAAATACTGAAGAAAAACTTAGGAAATACCGAAAGAATATTGAGGCAGTGCACGGGGGCAAGGAAGCTTCATTTACAAAATATCTGCTTTGAAAGTTACACATGGGAACTTTCCTCAGGCCCTGTGTTTTTCTCTGGCAATGTCAAGCGAGGTGCAACAAGGAAAATTCATACTACAGCTTGATTTCTGCTTAAAAGTTAACTGGGCCATAAGCCTGTTTCAGTTTTGCTGGTTGGATTTGTTTCAATTTCTTTTCTGTACTTTGCTTGATTCAGTAGATTTTGTTTCTTGTGCTTGCTTAACTTTGGTCATGAGGCATTCTTTGTTTTCAGTTAAAGGCAGTACTATTATTTTCTTGAAATATAGAAAATCTCTCAGTTGCATGTTGCATAAAATGTTTCAGTTGCTTTTCAAGGCAAGGTCTGTCAGTGCTCAACAAAGCAGAAAAAACTTGTCAGGAAAGGTTCCTGCTTCTAAAATCTCAACATCATCTCTAATGTAATAGAATCGCATGACATTCCTTTGAAGTTCCAAAGAGTTTTTATCTCATGTAAGAGAAACTTGAATGGATGAATGCTGTTTTGAAATTTTGCCATTTTTGGCTTAATTTTCTCCATGAAACTTGTGCAATTTAGATGCAATTTTCCTTTTCCCAGAGTTAATTTTTTTATTTCAGGTAAAAAAATCAACATAAAATGTATCTGAGGGAAAAAGTATTTACTGAATACTGTTCAAGAATTTCCAGTTTAGTGCTGAAGTGAATCTCATGAACAGCTTTGAAGGAGTAGGTTTGTCTTTATACCTGAAACCAGACTTTTCAACTGGATCCGTATTTTTTGTAAAAATTATAATTTATAATTGCATGATTTTTTTTCTAGAAGAGTCTATTAATTCTCCTGGAGTAGTCTGAGTTCTAACAGAGTACATGGTAAAAAATAATTTTAAAAATAATTTAAAAAATTATCCGATTCTCACAAAATATGATGTAAACTGCACATTTTTACTTGCTGCTGTTGCTACCTCCAAGTAAAAGATCAGTCTAAACAATTACATTTTAGAGAATTACATTTTTGGAAAAGATGTTTATAAAATGTGTGTTGAAAACATTATTTTCCTTACTTTGTAATGGTCAGTTTTATGTACAATAAGCATAAAATTTTTCCTATAAACTTAATGAAATAAAATTTTATAGGACATGATACCTAGTCTGGTGAACTTAAGAAAAATTTCAATTATGGCTTAGTGCTTATGTTTTACTGCACAATTTATCTTTTGCAAAAACTAGCAATGAGAATACTTACCTGAAATTGTGCAATAATACATAGTATGTGTTCAATTAGACATAAAAGGACAAGTTCATTTGAAAACCTTCCTCCTTGGCTCATTGATGGAGATTTTGCATTTTTACAGCTCTGTCTGTAGACAATAACAGTTTGTGCTTTGCAATTTGTCAGAGATTCCTGTTTTAATATTTTTAAATACCTTCCCTGTGTTTTAATTATTTTTTATGGCAATGGAGCACAGATGGTCCTTTAGAAAGTGTTTGGTTCAGAGCATTTTAGAAGAAGATGTGATTATTACTATACTTTTTTTCATGTGGCTATCCCTATCATGTTTTCACTTCCTTCTGAACTAGCTCACACACATGAAAGCCTAATTTTGCTTATTTGTTTAGGCCAGTCAGTGATGTGACAAAAGTTGCAATTCCAAATTCCAACATGGCTCATATTAATTTGGGTGTCACATTTTGTGTGATATTAAAGCAGAGATGACTAAATAAACCCCAACCTTAATAAAAAGAACACCAGAATCAGAAGTTGTGTGAAGTCCTTGAAAAGTGAGGTAAGCTCTTCAGGCATATGTGTGAAACTGAGTCTGTGAGATTGAATGAATAGGGTAAATGGCTTCAAGGCCTTTGATCTTAGTTCCAATTTTTTTCCTCATGACATTTCTGAGTGCAGGTTACTGAGGTGAGTAAATTGAAACCTCACCTGAAAAGGGAATATAGTGCATGCACAGGTCAACAGCACATAACAGAGTGAATTATGAAAGGTTGAAATTCTCTGGTTGTCTATGAAGAAAATATAGCAGGGCAATCCCAAGCAAAAGTACAAAATGCAAGGAATATGGATTGAGACCAGTCCTGTGGAGAAAATCTTGTGTTTATAGATGAAAAGCTCAAAATGTTGGGGCAATGTATGCTTGTTGCCCAGAAGGCCACAACCACAGTGGGCTGCCTGACAAAAAGTGTGACCAGCAGGTGGAGGGAGGTGATTCTCCCCCTCCACTCTGCCCTAGCAAGACCCCACCTGGAGTGCTCTGTCCAGCTCTGGGGTCCCCTACACTCCAGAAAGATGTGGTCCTGTTGCAATGAATCCATAAAGAGACACTAAATTGATGCAGACCTGGAGCACCACTTTATGAAGACAGACTGAGACAACTGAGGTTGTTCAACCTGGAGCAGGCTCAAGGAACACCTTAGAGAAGCCTTCCCAGACCTAAAGGAATCTGAAAGGAAAGCTGGACAAGGACTTTTGACAAGGGAATATAGTGACAGGACAAGGGTGAATGGCTTTAATCTGAAGGAGGGTAGGTTTAGATTAGTTTTTATGAAGAAATTCTTTACTGTGTGCATACTACATCCCTGGAAGTGTTCAAGACCAGGCTGGATGAGTCTCCAAGTAAGCTGGTCCAGTGGAAGGTGTCCCTGCCCATAGCTGGGGGCTTGGAACTAAATGGTCTTTAAGGCCCCTTCTTACCTTAGCTATTCTATGAATCCATGATCTATTGCATCAGCAATTAGGACCATAGCAGTTACAGATTTTTCAGTTGGGAATCAAATGGAATTTGCACAAAATAGTTTTTCACATTGAATTTTTTGTTATTGTTGCAGCTGAAACTCATGTGGAATGCATATAGTGAAATTACCTGTGAGGGAAATATGAAATAATTTTTCTAATGAAACATCTATTTTTTTTTTTTTTTTATGTCTGGAAATGAACTTCACAATTTAAGGTGGGTGAATATTTTAATCTTCTTTCTTTTAACTTGTAGTAGATAAGCAGTTGGCAGAGAATAGGCTAGTGCTATAGCCTGTATGCATTGTGCCATGAATACTCTCCAAACACCATAAAGAGCTTAATGCATTCTCCTTGGTACTTAAACCACACATTAGGAAATGGCTTTTATGGAGCTGATAAAACAATGCTTGGGAATTAGATGGGTGAGCAGAATTGAACAGTAAATTCCTTTGATGACAACATGCATTCCTGAATCAAAAGCCAGGTCTTTCCTCAAAATTTTCAGTGGCTTTTTTTTTTTCTCCCGATGGATGTCCAAATGGGATATGTTTCTACAATCTTCAATGACTTTAAAGTCTGGCTGTTGTTGAGAGAAATATCTCTGATATTTTCTTGGAGGAAGGGATATGCCAAAAGAATTAACCTTCTAGAGCAGGAAGACAGGTGTAAAAGCCATGTATAATAACTGTCACCTTACTTTGGACATGAAGAGCATAATTTAGAAAGTGTTTGTAAATTATTCATTCACTTAGGGTACATTCCCTGTCATCATCATACTAATCATTTTCCCATTATCTTTGAATGAATAAGGACAATGTCTTCTCTCAGCTACAATTTTCCCCTTCTGATTTTTGCAACAGTCAGTGTCAATACCAGATCTAATCTGTCAGTCTTTGAAAAACACTCCTACTTTGATATGTGAGATCATGTGTTGGTCAAAATAAATAGGAACCTACTATGTGGTGGCTGTTGCCTGTATTTTGAATGTGTCACATGAATCCAGGATGGACAGATAGAAAGACACAAAATAACAAGAGACATTTCAGACACTTCAGCTTTTGAAGGAGCATCTTATATCACAGCACTACTGGCTGTATTTGAAAGAGAAATTAGAAAAGGAATATGTATAATTATGTGAACTAGTAATGATAAAATTTATAAATGTCTTCATGTATGCCTAACCTCTTCCAACAGACATTGTTGTGAGAAAATAGCTTACTGGCATTCCCAGAATCTCAATGAATAATGAATAATTCCATCACTAATAGTCTGGGGAGCTGTCCCTTCCTCAGACTTTCTTAGACACATTTGTGTATTTTTTTAGTACTTTGTAAAAAGAGAAGGATTCAGTAGCAGGATTTTTCTACATTTGTTCAAACAATTGCTTGCAATAGGATATTTAAATTTATGAGGTGTTTGTTTAGTTTCTTTAGTTTCAGAGTTCTTTTGACCATCCAGTCCTAGGCTTTCACACTCAGTTGATCTCTTCTTGTTTTGTCTAAATTTCTTAGTCTGCTATACTTATTAGTTAGCACAAAAAAAAATTATCGTATTTTCAAAACCTCTCTTGTTTTGCTGAATAGTGCCATAATGTTATGGATATTGTAACACCATGTTCTATCAATAAATAAATTGGAAATAATAGGTTTAATAAGATGAAGTAGACTCTAACAGCATTAATAATGTAATAACTTTTGCTTTCACATTTCTGATACCACACTCTTGCACTTGACCTACAGGATTAACCATCATCCTCTAGAAAAGGAATAACTTACACTGAAAGAGAATAGGTTTAGCTTGACATTAAAAAGAAACATTCTTAAAACATTCTTAACTCAGAGGTTGGTGAGACTCTGGAACAGGTTGCACAGAGTTATGGATGCCTCATCTTGGGAAGAGTTCAAGGCCAGCTTTGACGGGGTGTTGTAGAACTTGGTCTAGTGGAAGGCGTCCCTGCCCATGGTAGGGGGCTGTAAGTACATGATTTTCAAAGTCCCTTCCAATCCAAAACATTCTATGATTCTATGAAATAGAACAGTGGTTTTATGGCTGGATAAAAGATAGCAGAGCAATGGAATAAAGAAATCTGTTCATTACTATTGCACTTCAATTATGTTACCAAAGGACAGTTATTGCAGAAGAGACACACAAAGGCTTGCAGAATGTATTTTCAGAGTAGCTATGGCTGAGTATATCTGAATATATATCTCACACCTGCTAATAAAAGGCTGGGTTTTGCCCTGTGCTTTGATATCAAAATACCTACACAGAGCCTCTCAGTCTCTCAGTTAACCTCCTATACATCAAAAGTACCAAAATTTCCTTTTTATTTTTTTTTTTTTTTACAAAGCAGTGTTTCTTCTCTTCCTCATTTTTTTCTGTATAGCTGTTTCCCACAATTCACATTCTAATATTTGTTTTATATCTATCTTGCCCTAACTCCCTGTAAATAACCCTGAAGAGCTACAGTCCATGCCATGAAAGAAGATTGCAGAAGGCTCTGCTGAGACATCCTCTCATCCTCTCAGCAGCCAAAAAGGCCAGTCTTCTCAGCAGGCAACAGGGAAAATGTCTCGTCCTCTTTCAATCAATTGGTCGCCTTTACATCCATTACCTCTTGCCTTTTAGCAGAAAAGGAAGTTCCTGAGTAATTTCAGGAAAAGTAGAGTTTAATCTTTGCTCAGTTATAATGGAGAAAATATTTCTTGTTCAGTATTGCTTCTGGGAGAATGCACTAAGAGGAAAGCAGTCAAGCTTGGATACAAAGTGAAATGTCTTTATGAAAAAAGTTTCTGCATTCAAAGTGCCTTGCATGGAGATTTGTCTGAGGAAATCTCTCCATTTTTAATTCTGAAGTTCTCCAGACATTATCAAGTTTAATTGGGCAAGTGGAAGGGGAAACAATCAGAATAGAAAGCTTCTGAGCAAAAGGTGACAGCATTTGGCCCAAATCCACATGTGCCCAACACAAGTCGTCTTATTATGGAACTACATACCTAAATTTAAAAGTTTTCTCAAAAACCTCACTGAGCTGGGGACAGTGTGTGCTTTCACGTTCAGGAAATTCTGGAGTTACTTTCATATTTTAGAAACAAAAAGGTGCATAGGAGGCACCTGTCATACTTCTGAGAATGTGGAACTTCTTTTTTTGGGAAAATTCTATTGAAGAACTACATAAAATGCTGCAGTTCATGGCTTTAACAGACTTGGAAAGAGCTTGAAGCTCAGGAACTGAGTTTACTGCAAATATTCCAATTTTGTCTCTAGGAATGATACAATTATTTGATGTAAAATCAAAATGAATTTGCATATTCCTTTTGCTATTTATTTCAAATTTAAAAAATCAAATTTTTAGTGAAAAAAGAGGATGTTAAATAGTAGATCATCACTGAAAACACACTGATGTGCAATTTAATGAGATTTTTCTAGAGACTGGAACAAATCATGGAAGATTAATTTCATTTCACTGAAGGTATTATAAGATAATTCTTTTTCTTTTCCACTCTTATTTTCTGTCTTGTTTTTCTTCCAATATTGCTGTTCTACAACAAACTCCTCTGAGATGTACATTATCACAGAGCATTTGAAATTGCAAGTTTGGAGTAAATTGTATAAAATAAGATTATTAAAAGAACAAAACATTGAGACAAGTGACACGCAATTTACAGCTCTTGAATGACAGTGTAGGTTGGAGATTAGAAAACAGCACACCAGGAGAAGGTAATCAAATGAATACCACATGAAGAAGAAGAAATTATTTCACCATAAAAAGGAGGAAGATGTTTCATTGCTCTGAGTATTGATGTATTTATACAATAGTTACTCTCTGTGTGTAATTTTGTGTACATGTGTAATCACTTACCAACGTAAACATATATTTATTATTAGAGATGTTCTGTTAGACATGCAGAGCCATGCATGGAAATATAGATGCAGCCACTTGATTACTATCTACAGCAGAAGCATAAATCATGTTGGGAGAAAAACAGATTGAGTTGAGATTCAAATCACAGATACAAACCAGAGTGAATGAAGCTGAATGGAACAGAGCTAATGGAAACCTTTCCTTTCTATATCTTTTCAGCAAAATTTCAACAAGAAAAAACATTAGGGCAACTTAGATTGCATGCCAATCTTGGCAGTGACAAAAAGTGGAGATAGAAATGTGAAAAAACAAGTAATCCTTCAAGAAACTTAGAACAAAAAAAAAATCATATTTGAAGTGAAGTTTCAGAATGTATGTCTTTTGAAATACTGTGTATGTAAAGGTCTAACCTAAACAGTCTTAAGTAACATGGTTTAATTATAGAGCCCCCCTATTGCAATAAATATCATTTAAGAAGTAAGCAGAAGTAAGCATTAAATATTAATCTCAATGTTAATATATTTTGAAACATTTTGCCTTCTTTGCTGAAAGGGAGGAAAGAAACATATCATTCCTTCACTTTACTTGTCATACATATGAACCTTGTTACTTTGTGGTCAGTAAAAATAAGAGATTGGTACATAAAGAAGCAATATCTAAATGTATTCAGTAACAGAAAAATGCAAATTCATTATAAATAAAATATAACACATGGAAGTATAACAAAAAATCTTCACCAAGCCCAAGCAATGTACTGAATGACTATGATTTTTATTTCTTATTCTTCAGTGTACTCACACTTTTTCAGCTTTCTGCACATTCAGTCTGCAACTGGCAGGCAGTGTTGTAACAGTTGAATATTTGAATGATTGCAATGATGCAGAAACACAATTTGAATATACCAAAACAACATTCAATAAGTTTGTTCTCAGTTAAACAGTGAAAAGACATATACAAAGTTAGATTTGTTACCCTACTTAGAATAGAAACTAGAACACTTCTAATCCTAAGTAACCCTGTGGTGGAAGATGTTGAAACCTAAAACAGCTTGATTTTGCTGTTGAGAACACTAAAGTCTGAAAGATAATCCTGTACACCATGTAGCTCAGTAAATGAGTATTACTGCTGTGTGGGCTCACTTGTCAGTATTTATCCTGTTCCAGTATATTTTCATACAATAACACACCAAGGGAAAATCATTATAAGAATTTTCTATGAGCCTTAGAGCTATGAGCAATCTTCACTAACAGGCATTCTTTCAACAATATATTTTTGATAATCTATGAAAGAGAGTGGAAATTCTCATTTCAGGCCCCTATTTAAGAAAAAAATATTTGTGTCTGAGCCACAGTGCTCTGTCAAATTCGAATGTCCATCAGAAACCTGTCAGTAGTGCAAATCTACCTTTATAGTACTGGCAGAATGGTATGTGAGCAGAGGTCCCAGCTGTGTTGACTTCTCAGAAAATTATATTTGTCTTCAAAGGCCAGTAGGGTTCCTTCTTACCCAGACATGGGGAGCTGTGACTTGTCTTAATGTAATTGCCTTGTGTTTGATTGGGCACTGGAGCTCCACCCACCCAGATGAATGAGCTGCCTCTTGTTAGATAGGTTGTGGCTCTTTACCGACATAAATGGACCAGCAATCCTATTCACCATTTGATCATGCAATCACATATATTTTCATCCAATTTTAGTAGCTTTTTGTTTGGTTTAGAGCTCTTAACTTTTGGCACAGGACCATGTTACAAGTGTAGAGCTGTTAATTATTTTTAAATAGTCATTTTATTGAGTGAAGCTTTGAATTTTCTGTAAAGGTCAGCTTCCTTTCTCTCAAAAGAGAAAGAGAACAACTTAAATGTATGGTGCTTTAAATGGCTTTATTATGTGAAGGGACTATTTAATATATCTTGTGATTTTTCACCACCATTTCTGTCAAGACAAAATTACTTGACTAACTGGCAACTTTGGACCCTAAACTTGCTTGTTTACAACAGAAATCAACAGTTACAAGGTTTTTTTTATCACATTTATTCTTTATGCTTTTCCTTTTGAATTTCAGTTTCAGAGACGTTTTCCTGAAATTTCCTGAAAATTATGTGATTATGCCATGCTCCTTATCACCTGTAATTAAGTAGTCACATACAGAGTGAAATTTTTTTGATGAACTGGTCATTTTGGAATAGCTATTCTTTATATTTCATTAAGTCTGATCACAACTTCCAAGGACAAAAGGGGGAAATTTTTGGAACATGTGCCCCCATCATCAGTGAGGACACGTCCAATTTTGCCTTGCAAATAACCCCTGGATATGAGGGTCTAAAGGGTATGTTAGCTCTGAGACTAACAAATTCTGTGTTTCAAAAGTCATCTTGTATTCGTGGTATGTTTAGGACCTTGCTCTCTTTTGACCTGGATGTGTCAATCTGCTCCCCCGTGCACTGGCATGGTGTTGGACAGAAGACTGGGACTAAATCTGTGTGTCTGACAGACCCCAGGATTGTCTTCCAGAACGTCCTGTGAGATCAACAGGATGTGCCAGGGCAAGTCAGCCCTGAAAAATCTCAAGAAATCTTGTGATATTTCAGGTCTCTGAGATCCAGATCATATGAATACATGGCACAAGGTCAGGAAGAGTATGAGGGCATCTTCTTATGTTGGCTCTTAGTATCATGTATATGCAAAAAATTTATTAAAGGTCAGGGAGGCAGGGAAATTTCTAGAAAGCTCTGGTCAGAGAGTTGATTTGCCAGTCAGGTTTTTCAGAGAGCTGTCTCCCATAGAATAGTGTAGTATGGGCTTGTGTGACTACTGATTTTAAGCACAGTGTGACCTTGCTGCAGCGCGGCTGCAATTCAGGTGCCTCGTATTCAGGATTTGATCTGGCAAAAAGTTTCAACTCTGAAAAAATGTATATATGCATCAAAGGCATGGCTTAACTTTTTTATTCTGCCTAGCAAGTGGAGGTACTGCTGACTATGAAATGTGAACAGAAATACTTGATTTGCATTTGCATACTGTCAAAATGTTTTCATAATGATGGAGATCTGCTGCCTAATTACAGATAGGTGAGAAACATAATGAAAGAATGTGCCTAAAAGCCCTTTACAATTCCATTAATCTTCCAATATTTTATTAGAACATCTTGTACATTGGTTAATTAAACTAAGCTGCAGGTCTTCTGTTATCTTTTTCATTCTAGTCATAAAACCAGGAAGAAAATTTAGAGGCAAAGTACATTTTTGAACTTCAGTGTCCAGGCAGCAACTCAAAGATCTTTCTAAAATTCAACCACATTTTTTTAGAGTTTTCTTTTAACTGTAGTGTTCTAAACAAAAGCTCTACAATAGAATATTTGCAGTCTATGTTTTTTTTTTCTTTTTTGAACTTTATTATTATGAAAAACTGTTTAATTTCAATTTGCAAAGTTCTGTCCTGATTCCCCATTAAGTTTATAATTTGTTTTTATCAGAGTCAAAATAGCAGAGTAGCAAAGTTCCTTGAGAAGTAACAGTGAGACATATAAAGTCCACCTTACAGATCTTTCTCTTTCTGCATGTTTAATCTAAAAGAGGATATAGAGTGCAGAAGTATAAGCACTCTTTTATAAAATTAAACATTGATATGAGCAGGTTTTTCCTTTATTTTGTGTGTGTTCACTTGGTCACACACAGCAAAAAGTTCTTTGTTTATCCTATCCATAAGCACATCATTGGGGTAGAGTCCTCCACAAATGACTTTTATGTAATTATGACAGTATGCACCAGGTTCTGAAACAGGCTTGTGAAACAGAGCTAATAATTAACTTTGTACAAGAGGGAGCTTTTAGTATATTTACAAAAAATGTATTCAATTATCAGAGTTTGCTAAGACAGTCCAACAGCAGAGTGTCCTTGTTTTTCGCTAAAGGGCATGACTGAATTTTCTGACAGGTGTATTATTTTAAAGGTTGCAATAGGCTTTCAAAAATCTGGAAATGTTGTACCTTTGAAATTCCATATATTATATTCCCTAAAGTACTAACCCCTATTAACCCACTGACTGTAGTTAAAATTGAAGCAGCTAATCTCAGCCTTGAAAATCTAGCCTGTTTTTTCAACTGTTTTTATTTAAAGGAAGGGTCTCCCAAGATCTCTTCTGTTTTCTCATGGATATCAGCTGGTCTTAGAAGAGGCATGCTGCTGTTACAACTGTGCTTCTATTGCAATCACAGTACATCATCCTTTTATTATATATGAAGCTTATTGTAAATTAGTTTTACTTTGCAAGCCAGTGTGTCAGAAAATTTTAAAAATTGATATCTCCATTCCAAAAAACAATGTTTTTCACATCCTCAGTCGTTCAACATTTCTTAAAGCAATGTAAAAACTACCATGCTGCATTTGCTGCACCTGAAATGATAAAACTTTTGCTGCTTTCCTCCTTAATTTACTGTCTAATGTTTTCGCCATTTGATTACTAGAGTAGACTACTTTGTAAGGGTACAATTAGCATAAATAACCTAATTTATGTCACTATTGATGAAGATGCACAAATGCAAAATCATTAAACTGCATTCACAAAACATTCAGAGAAGCTATACTTATTAAAGCATCCCTCTCTTGTTGTTCAGGTCAAGCAGAAAACCAGAAATGTGATGCACAAAAAACTGCACTTATATATAAACAATGCAGCATTGTAAATATTGCAATCAGAAAGAAAAACCTGTGAAAAACCAAATTCCTGCTGAACCATAATAAAGAATTCATGGTGAAACTAATGCATACATTGCTATAAAAATACACCACATCTCTGTCATCAGGCATTGTATTTTAGATAGTCATTGAGTTCTCTAAATTTTTTTTATGGTACTGCTTATTATGTCATAAAACAGAGTGGTATTTAATGGTATTTATATTGAAAATGCTTATTTATGTTGTTTTTTTATCTTATTTAATTGAGAATATTAAATAAAAATGTATTACAATCCATATGTCTACAAAAGCAATGTGTAGAAATGATGTATAGATGCTTTCATAGGTATGGCACATTAGACACATTACACTATATATTTTCTGTGTACTCTAAAATCCTACCTACTATAAAATGTGACAGATGCAGTATAATTTAATAATTTTTTTTAGAAGTATAGTAATTATGTTAATGTTTTGAACATTTTTGGGGGGGTGAGAGTTTTTGTTGGTTGGTTGTCTGGGTTTATTTCTTAATTGAGCCAAAAAAAATATCAGTTTAGTTACAGATATCCCCTTCAGTAATTACAAGTATTTTCAACTGAATGTAGAATTCATCCAAATAAAACCTACCACGAGTGGAACATAAATGATATGCATAGTTTTGACTGGTCCTGTGAATATCTTAGTTTTAAAAAAAGGAAAATAAAATAAATTATTTCTGTAAAGGAATTTTGACCAGATTGTTACACTTTTCTACACTGTGGTGAGGGTGCTCAAAAATATCATTACTAGTAAAATGAAAGTAAAAAATTGTTTTCTGATCCACAACTGATAGAAATGGAGTATAAGGTATGGGAAATGCATCAGTGTATGCGTGGACATATGTGGATTTTTAAAAATGTTTATAATCTTAGAGAATGCTTGACAAAATTTTCAGTCTATTTGTTAAAGACTGTATAACCGAAAAACTTTGGTTAAAGCTTATAAAAAATGGAGGTTAGTGTTATAAAAGAACTCAGTTTCTTCATAGCAAAGGAAAAATAATCTGAACATATTGATAAATGCCATGAAAACATTTCAAGTAAATGTGCAATGTGACTCCTTATTATATATCAAATGCTGACTAATGATAATATGAAATTTCTGTATTGAAGTAAGCTGATGCAGTAACATCTGTAACAAACTTCAGAATTCAATACCCAGTATGATTTCAGCAGTCTGTATTGATCCAACAATATTACAAAACTTTAACATTATATATTTTCAGGGAAAAGCAAGAACAAAATACTGACAAAAAAAGGTTTTTACTCTATAAGTGCTCCTGCCATGATTATGAAAGAAATGTTTTGTTATGTAGCTTCAAATAATTTTTATTAAGGACTTAGTTTCTGTCACAGCTCATCATTTATTTCTCCTAATGTGCAAATTGAGCTCTCAAAGGCAAGATGTCCAAGTCACCATATGCCTATGTAAGGGGTACAAAAGTTATACCTCAAATATGATTTCATAGTTTGCATTATATATCTATGAAACCATTTTGCCCAATACATTTCCTATTTTTACTTTAAGCATTGAGTTTTGAATTAGAAGCATTAAAAATTATTATTATACTGTCATAATTTAAAAAAAAAAGTAGTACTAAGACTGGATAGCAGGGAACATTGAAATATTTCATTTGTGATTTTCTGCATTTAACCCCTATTTAATAACACAGTGTGTCATCAAGGTGTCCACAGATTTTGATATCACACATGGATAATTCAGAACTCACTTAAATACAATCAGTGAACATTATTTACTAAAATTTGAGAAGCATTTGGGTAAAAATAATAGGGTAACTTAAAAAAAAAAAAAAAAGCAAGGAAGCTTAAGATAAAAAGTGTGTGCTATCAGTACCTATAATTTTCTTATCAATTGTGCCAGTGTGGGCAGCTGTACTTATTTGGGTAGATTCGTCCAGATCCTATTTAGATGTCGCATGGAGACCATTGGCCAATTGTCCTGATGGCAGCATATATGTTTGAAATTGCAGAAGACCTCAAAACACATGGGAAGACATTTTGGTGAGAAAGATGTCAAATACAAAGACTATTTATGTAAATTTGGAGATATAGTGATTTGAGCACAACTATTGGCAAAAATCATAACAGTATTATGGTTATTTCTTTACATTTAAGTGTTATTTGAAAGAAATGTGGCAAATCCTTTTTTCAACATTGTGTCCATAGTATTTTAAGTGTTTTTGCACACAACAAATATATTTAGAAATTTTTGATTGTCCAAAGTATAAATGCTGTATTTTCCTTGTATCACAAAATTATAAATCAAAAAACTTTAGGTTATGTCGTATAGAATTGTTGCTTCTAAGAAAAAAATTCCTTGGTTTATGTATTGCATTGATATCCTCATCAAGACTCAGTATTCTAGTGATAGTTTCAATTAAAAGAAACACCTTCCAATACAGCACTTTTATTGAGAAATGGGATTTTGAAATCATAGAATCATAGGAGGGTTTGGTTTTAAATGGACCCTTAAATACCATCTAGTCTGAATGCCTCATATGTCTCATGTGAGTTTTGAAGAAAGGTATTAGAACTGCCCCAAAAATGCCACTAGATTTATACTAGGAAAATGATTAATTGCTTACAATTTTCCCTGGGGCTACATTTCTGTCTTTATTAGGTGGGAAGCCCAGATGAAAGCCCAGGAAATGCTGCAATGACAATCATTAACAGCCCAGTGCAGAAGGAAACACACACCCCACAGCTGGCTGCAGCAGGATTTTATGGACAGGCAGTCTCCAGGGGTGTGTCCACATATAGATGTGTGGGGTCGTTAAGGGGAATTAACTATAGGCATAAAATTGAAGCTCAGAAAATGTTCTAGAACAGGTGTTTGTGTATAGCTATGGGAAATCAGAGGTATAATTTGGTTTTTTATGGTTGTGACTAGTCATGAGGAAACCAAGGTTAGCAGGGGACAACAAGGAAACTTAGTACTAAGTACAAATTTGTATGCATTCACAAATTAAAATGTATTACTATTAAATTGTGTGGGAGGAAAAATCAGCACTTTCCTCAAAAACACTGGATCTAAACTAGTAAATAGTTTTAACCACACAGCAAAGTCCTTCACTAAACATATTTTTTGTTAGAATTACTTTGGAATGAAAAATCATGCATAAGACAAATTCCCCTTGGGTTGATGTCCTTTTCTTCACAAAAAATTCTTTTTAAATGGCCATCAGACTTATTCACATTGGAATCTAAGTATTACAGGCTCAGCTCTTGCATAGTTTTATAACTGGTAGCACCTATTAAGAGTGGATTCACAGCACCAAGTGAATACTCTTTTTTGTTGTATTTGTAATAGTGTGATTATTTCTATCCTTTTCCTATAGCAACTTGTTTTTTCACAAGGGTTCAGAAGCCTGATTTTTTTCCTAAGGAATAGAATGATTTATCAAAAGACAGTATTTACATCTCCAGAGAAGAATCAGAAAAGGCCATAGAGAGGGTACAGTCCAAGATGAGATAACAAGAAAACTACTACTAGATCTTCAGCAAAGGCAGCTTTGGAACTTCCATTTCTTTGTTACTTTTCCAGTGCAAATCAGGTGATGTGGGAACTGAACAAATCACTTTGACATGATAATTCAAAATTTGGGAAATTAATTATGTTTTTCTGCAGAACTCAATGGTTAAGTGTAAAAATTCAAAACGTCCTTCCAAACAGCTGAGCCTAACCGGCAGCCATCATGTACCCAAGACATTGCTAAGAAATTGTGATAAACATTCAGAGCTTTTTCCTACTCATAAAACCAGGATCTTCCTCAAAGAATAGCTAATTAAGTGCTTTTATTCACACGACTGATTCATTGACTCCTGTAAAAAAAAAGCAATTATGTCCACATATGAGCAGTCTGGGGTCAAGTTATTTTAAGCCACATGTGTGGAATAGAATAACCCCAAGTGTAAAAGAAAATGAGGAAGTTTTGTTAACAAATCTTTAAAATCACACATTTAGATTTTTTCATATATGTATGGAATTTTTTCACTTCCAAGCACTATAATACTAAAAGTATTCAAAGAATTTCAGGAAAAATGATGAGTCAGAGAGATTATTATATTCTTAACTTCATATCTGAGTTTCTGTTTATTTTTATATTCCTCACATTTTCAGGATAAAGACACCCCTCTACAGTCTGAGATGCTAAATAGATTTTAGTAACTATTTAAGAAAGATAAAACATGCAAGAACATATTTTCAATGCATTGTGGTCATCATGCAAGGGACGATTCATATAAAAAAAAATCAATTTAATTCTTGACAATACAAACACATCTTGTAGGAAAGGCAAAATAGATTTAGTGCAAATATTGTCAGCTAGAGCCAGGTAACATTAATACTGATGAAAAATCCTTCTCTCTCACGTATCTGTACCACAGCTTGTTGAAGCTCTCTAAATAGGTCTATAAGTTTGCCCACATTTTCTGCAGTTTCTAGGTCTAAAAAGTGCAATCATTTAAATAGTTTCCAGTCACTGATTTCTTGGACCCTGGAATTGTCAGTACACTGAAAACTGCCCTAAAACACAGTTAGCTAGGAGCTTTTGCACAGGTAAGAAAAGAAGTTATCTGGTTAACTGCTCTTTGCAATGAATTGTGTCTTATGAAACCTACCCTTCTTCCCACTGTGGAAAGTTGTGATTTCCCAGATGAGAGAAACCTGCACATTGTGTCCTCTTTCTCATGCAATGGATGAGGAATTTCAAGGAAAATAAATGTGAAATATGTGCTACTAACCAAAAAAGATTTGATCATGGCCATCGAGCCATGGAAGTTGTATGCTGACAACAGACTGCAAAGAACATGAAATAGGTTAAAAATCAAAAATTCTACGGCACTTCAAATGACAGTGAGGTAAGGTAAATGGATACAACGAGAAACTATGACTGTGACAGTACCACCAGTGCAGTGACTCTCACTGTATCAAATCTCACACTACTGAAGAAATATTTTCAACCTTTGATGGCTTCCTGGAAACACCCCTCTTGTCCTAAGCAAGATGCCACCAAAACTTCTGAGGTTTTGCTGGGTTTTTTTCTCTTCTAATGTAATGATTGAAGTTAAATCCATTAATTCATTCACTGACACTGCTCTAGCATGCCTTAGACAAACACACCATGTCTACTTTTCTGTACATTTGATTTTTAGAAGGAAAAATGGGTGCAAACACAAAATTCAACATTGGTGTGTCCCAGATACAAATGCTTTGAGATAGAATAATGCAGTTAAGAAAGCAAAACAAAGAAGTTCCATTAAGTAACTGAGCTCAAGTTTCATTTCTCTAATGTTGTTTATGGTGGGAGGAAAATAAATCAAGCGAGTTTATTCTTGCTTGAGAGAAGAGATGGAGAAGGGAAATGGCAAGGAAATTGTTACAGTGTTTGACATTATTTAAGTCAAGATTATTAGTAAGTAAAAAACAATATTATATTTGTATGACAGTAATGCCTAAAGGGACAAATTGTGAGACCAAGGCCTCACTGTGCTCAATACACACATACGAGGAAATTGTCCCCAAGTCCAAAAGCTAGCAGTATAAATAGCTAAAATCAGAGAAGAGAGAAGTGAAATTATTTCTCAGTGGTAAGATAACAGAAGAGTAACAAAATTAAGAGGAAAATGCAGTTCTGCTGAATTCTAGTGGAAACTATTTATAGATATCACTTCATTCTAAAGCATTGTAATTAATAGATTCAAGTAATGATATTACTTTGGGACACAGATTTTCTTTAAGTGTACTAGGAATTCATTGCAGCTGCACAAAACAGCAATCACAATAAGCAAAATAAGGTTTTCTTTTAAAATCAGATAACTATCTAGCTTTTGAAACAACAAAAAGGTTAACAAGTAATTGTTTTTATTGCTAAGTCTTTTGGTATTATTCTTCTTACAACTGACAGCATAAAATTATTTGTGCAGTTAAGGTCTCATGCTTATAATAAATGTATTGTGTAAAATACCTCTAGTTTAATACAGAAGATCAGGTTCATATCCTAAAACAAATATATTATTCAGTGTTGAAGTTCAGAGTGTATGCCAAATACATTCACTGACTTGTATTAAAGTGCATTACTATAATTAATCTGGGGGAGGAGGGTTATGTATATCCTTTTTAAGTGGAAGATGTTTATGTTCCATGATGGTGAAATAATGACTTCGTGGGATCTATTGAAAATAACGACCAAACACAAACACATTACTTATAGCAGAGTCACAGCTATGCTGAAAATTCAGCATAACAAAAGCTTAATCTACAAATTATGTTATTTAATTATTTTCTCAAAACTTAACATACAAAAAAATTCAATGCTGATTTTATACACAGATTTTGTACTGTCTTGTTTAACGTGCTTGTGCCAACAGAATTTCTTGAATTATTATTGGAAGATCTACACAACTTTCCAAAAGTTATTTGGCTTTCTCAGCTTCTTATCTAAGGAGAAGATATGGAAGGCAATATTATTAGTATAGAAATGCTTCCTGAGAACTTCCCAGCAAAGCAATATAGTAGATATGCAGGTTAAATCAATACACCAAGTTTCTGACAGTTTCTGACACTTCTGGCCGTTATTGAGAAATGTCACTTTGAGTGTCTCTGTGCAAAACTGATGAGCACTTTTCCTGAGTAAATGACTTCCCTTGTCACAGAAGTGGTGCACAAAGATCTGTGCATTTGTAAACACCCTGTTAGAGGACCTGAGATGCAAATAAATTTAAAATAAACATTAGGGTGCTTGTGTTCACAACCACAGCAACACCCTAGAGATTCATTTGCATTTATTTTTCTGAAGGCTAGATTTCTGCAAGGCTTAAGCCTTGTCTTTTTCTATTGTCTCTTCACATCTGATTTCTAACCACTCCAGGAATTTCACCAGGACTACTAATTGCATTTAATGCAAATCTGGAAATGTTCTGGAAACAATATCCAGTTCAAGTGCTAAACCAGGCAATCTCATCTTTCACTTGATTTGAGATTGGAGTTTTGCCTCTTAGCTGTACTTTCAAATCTGCTGTGTTTGAAAGTGTGACAGTTTTCACAAGGGTTCTTGGATGAGGGAAGAGACGAGAACATTGACTCCATGTTCAGAAGGCTTGATTTATTTTTTATGATATATATATTACATTATAACTAACTAAAAAGAACAGAAGGAAAAGTTTCCTCAGAAGGCTAGCTAAGAATAGAACGGAAAAGAATTATAACAAAGGCAGCTGGCTCGGACAGAGAGCAAGAGCTAGCTCTCTAGTGGTCACCAAATCCAAACATCCACAGGAGACCAACCACGGATCCACCTGTTGCATTCCATAGCAGCAGATGACCATTGTTTACATTTTGTTTCTGAGGCCTCAGGTTCTCAGAAGGGAAAAAATCCCAAGAAAGGATTTTTAGTGAAAAGATGTTTACAACATGGAAGATTACTGGAGACATCTCAACAACACAGTGCAACACTCCTCTTAAGTACTTTACCACACAAAAAAGAAGCCCAAAGAAAACATTAAAGTGTTTTGTCTATCAAGTCCAAGGACATGCAGGCTGAAAAGGAACCAGCATGGAAATTGTCATCTGAATGGCTTATCTTGGAACTATGCTTGCAATATTTACCTGTTCTTGGTGTCAAATTCTGTAACATCACTGTATGAAATCAATATGACAACTTTATTTTCTTAAGTAAAATGTTCAGCTTTATTCTTTTGCCACTGTTTTTATACTGACAAAATAAGGATGACAAACATCATCCTTTAATTTCTCTGACTAACTACATCCTCAGAGATTTTCATTGAAGAAGTAATCAGAGGCAGTCTCTGATGAAGAACAAATAAACATCCTCATTTATTGCATGGGTGATGAAGCATATGATATTCTTAGAGGTTTTCCAGTTAGGACTGCTGGAAAGATGAACCATACAACTGCAAAAAAGACATTTTTTAAGAAATGAAACTCAATAGAACTACAAGATTTTGCCAGGCAGCACCATTTCAGTTATGCTTTTATCACCACAGTGTAGACATTAGTAAAGCAGAACAACTGAATAGATTTCTCTTAGTCTGGGTTATATCTTAATGGTCAAGCAGTTCAGTGAAAAGACAATTTTATCTGGGTCAGTTGCTGAGGGATGTAGACAAGTGAAGAGGTCAATATAACATGGAAGAGTGGAACATTAAAAATGTTAAAAATATTGAAGTTATTCAAAATTATGTCTCCTACAGGATTGTATTGCATCGTAAAACTTATAGAAAATTCAAATTAAATAAAAAATAAATGAGGCCCTTAATGGATATGAAGTGACTCTAATTACAGCAACCATTTTTTTCTCCACTGAATATTTCTCAGGACTTTTTTTTATTACATTTTTCTATTTGTTTTTCTAAAAGGTTGTGCAAAATCAGAGAAAATTGGTAAGGAAATAGTGGTTATTAATTACACGTTAGGAATATTATCATTATAATATGACAGCTTTGCATGAAATGTCTGCATAGACACATTCTATTGACCTCTAGAATGTTAGATTGTGTCTTTGAAATTACAGTAAATAGAATTAAGGGCAGCTTTTAAAGTTTAAAGATACTTCAGCATATCTGATTTTGCCTCTGTTCCTACTCTTGTCTGCATACATCACAGTAGGGGTATGAGTTCAAGAGGCATTGGCAGGAACCCAGCACTGAATTAGTGTCACAGAAAAAGAAGAACAGATCTGTGCTGTGTATCCCAGCTTTGTTCCTTGATGTGATATCACAAAACGTTTATCTAAACTAAGTTAGGGGGCTTTAAGTATCATGTGTATATTCACTATGTTCTGCAGCTGAATGGTCTGGACCTGGAAGAACTTGCCACATCTCCTTTCTCATTCACTGAATTTGGTGGAAATCACACAAAACTCAAAAATACAAGAAGAAGTTAATGGCTTCCATAACTTTTTTGGCATCTGTAGCTTTTCTCTCATCCACTAATGCAGTCACTCCATCATAGAAGAGCAGTAGGCTGGTCAGGCAGAACTTGCTCTTGGTGAAACCATGCAGGTCTTGAATCACCTCCCTCTTCTCTACATGCTTTAGCATACCAGGAACATCTGCTCCATGACCTTCTCAGGCAGAGGTGAGGTTGACAGGTTATTGTCATCTGACTGCCTTGACTTTTCCAAGAGCGTGGAGATCTCCTTTGCAACCACATCAGTCAATTCCCTCAGGACTCTGGGTTTCATCTTATCAGGTGCAATAGATTTGTGTATATTCAGGTTCTTCAGGTGCTCACAAACCTGATCTTCTCTCACACCAGGAGGAAGTTTGCTCCTTCACTCTCTGCCTTGTGGTCCTTCCACTCGAGAGGTGTGGGAAGACAGCGAAGTCTTCACAGTTGACAGTGAAGACTAAGGCAAAACTCTTGTTGATTACCTCTGCCTTCTCACACAGTTTGTTTATCATGGAAGGTAGTCTCTCCTAGGCCTTCCTTTCTGGATGACACACCTGTAGAAGCTCTTAGCCCTCTCTGCATCTCTTCCAAAGTTCAGCTCCATCTGGCCCTTGACCTTCCTGTCCTCACCTCTGCACAACTGGACAGAGTGCCTATAGTCTTCCCAGGATACCTGTGTCTGCCTCCACTGCCTGTGCATTTCCTTCTTGTGCTTTTTAGTCTGACCAGCAGATTCCATTCTGTCATGCTGGTCACTCACTTTCTCTTGCTTTTTTTTTATTTTGGGATAGCTGGTGTTTGTGCTCCATGGAAAGCGTCCTTAAAGGTTTATTTCTCCCTTGTCCCTGAGGGCAGTTTCCCTAGTAGTCCTACTTACTAACTTCTTGAAGAGCTGGGAGTCTGTTTTCCTAAAATTCAGGGTCGTGACTTTATTCTTTACACGACGCATATCCTTCAGGACTGTGAACTCCACTAGTGCACGATCTGCAGTCCAGTCAGTTTAAAATCCTTACAGAAATCTGGTTTTTTTCAGAGTACTTCCACAAGAAAAAAACGAAAAGGAAATATATTATCATAATTCATGCAGTCTTCTGTACAAAGGACTTAGCTTTTAGCTGCTATAGTTCACTGTTTATATAATATAGGGGCTAGGTTTTATAGACCTGTGTTAGCTGACAGAAATCTGTCAGGAGGACTGATTTTGGGACACTAAATTTAAGTGGAATGTGGACAGTTATATATATTTTGTAGAACTGCTAAATTTTGTGTCTGATCCTGCAAGATGAATACAGTAGAAATTGTGATCAGTCACTTTCACCACAGTGAATCAAACTTGATATTCTTGGCTTTGGCCAATTTGGAATTTTTAAATCAAATATTATTTGTGCATTCTGAGAAAATTTTGTTGGAAGTCTTTACTTTTCTTCAGGTAGACAGTCTGGTAAGACTTGGGTAATGATCCAATACTTGCTTTCTTGTTTATAATTGGATCATGTATTTGGCAAATAAATCACACCTTGGCAAGCTGAAGAACTGAGACACTTTCGTACATTGTGCCGGTGGCAAAAATAATCCGTCTACTTGGCTTTTTCATAAAGGCTTATGTTGTAGTCTTCATAAATAATAATAAATAAATATTGCATGCTCCTGAAGATGAAAATGCATTCTGTAATGTTCTTTTTACTTATTTGTTAGGCCTGTATATCCTTATGCATGCATGAAGCAGAGTAAACAGCATGTAGATTTATAGGTTTTCTGAGCAGAGAGAGTTAGTGCCAGAAGCTACCAACTGTAGCACACTTCTATTTCATTACCATTGTAAAGGATAGCTACAGACATTTTAATAACTTATGGCTCAGGCTGTCTAGAAATAACAATGATACCATGCATGCTGGTCTGAGGTTTTCTCATTGCCTCATCAATTTTCTTTTCTTAGCATGTTTTTACAGGGGAATTGCCTCCAAATTTTTTAATTAGTTTAGCCACTATTCCTTTTTCCCTGTTTTATCTCTTCAGTGTCTCACACGCTATTTGGCAATGTCAGTAGGCATTTTCCAAAGATTAGCCCAAGAGGGATCAAGAAACTGATGCTAAGAATAGTAAAATGAATCATATGCTTATATGGACAGATGATCTGATAAAACTTCAGAAAAGCTTAAAAGATAAAGGAACTTGAAAAGGCTGCAAGTTAAACCTTTTGCATTAAGGTGGATTAATTTTTCCTTATTTGTCATTCCTCCAATAACCTGATATCCTTTCATTTTTGTCAGATAAAAGAATAACCTGCCAAACAGCCAATGTGAGTACAAAGCTCATTGTCATGTTTTGCAAGCTGGCTAACTTCTGTATGTCTGTGCATATTTTTTCTACATTTTTCATCATAGACAAAATGAATCATCATAAAAGCATATTTAAATGGAAATATGGGTGCACTTGCCCTGTTTTTATATGACTCTTGACTATTGGAGCTTAAAGGACTTATGTGAGAACTTACTTCATTATTGCACGAGTTAATTATAAAATGAACTTTGGCATCTAGACTTGCCTTTGAGCCCTGCTTTTCAATGAGCTCATAAAGCAAGAATTGTTTTTGTAAGACATCAGAACATTTTCAAATCAGAAAACATAGCTGAGTTTGATGTGCTAAGACCCATCATGCCGAATGCTTTCTATCTGAATGCCTCTTCTGTCAGGGTTTTCAATGTGAAAATGAACCTCCAAACCTGTTCTGTGATAACTGAAATAATGAAGAGATAGGAATATATTATGGAAACCACAATAATGTTGGGAGAGATAATGCCGGCATTAGTATACAGTGGTACCAAATTAGTTGCACTTTTATTTAACTAGTAATATATTTTAGCCATATATATGACATACTTATTTATTATACATAATAAATACATTTCTGCATATTGTCATTACATTATTATTATTCATATACATATATGTGCAATGAATACAAATACATAAAATTTGTATGTGTATATATATATATGTATATATGTATATATGTATATATGTATATATGTATATATGTATATATGTATATATGTATATATGTATATATGGCTGTAGATAGGTGCAGACATGCATAAGGATACAAAAGATGCATCAAACTAGACTGAAAAAACTATTGGGTTTCACTGTGGATTATTTGTGACTTCATATAACCTTAATATGGCTTCTAGTAAATATACTGCTTAACAAAATACAAGCATCATTTCCAGTCCCACTGAAGGATATCAAAGAATCACACCAAGCTTAGAGTAGAGAATCTTACCTATTTTCTACATGAAATACATGAAAATGAGATAGTCTCTAGTACAGGAGTTGTATTCTCAATATCTTTGGGACATGTGACAGTAAGGGTTATAAAAGCAATTTCCTGTAAAAAATGCAAACTTCTCCAAACCAAATGAAGGGGAATAAACATTTCAAGAGCAGATACTTTGAGCATTAATGTCTCCAACGACACTGGAAACTGCTGTACGTGACTGTAATGTTAGTAATCTCCCTCAAATTTGAATTTCTTCATGGAATTACTGATGATGTTTAGCTCACATAGATTTTAAAGGCAATGTATCTTTCTCATTGCCCTGCTGTATGGTGAGCTTGTTGAGGATTTCAAAGAAAGAAAGAAAGAAACATGGCCTTGCAAAACTGAAAGAAATGTCGGTACTCTCATAACCCAAAATTTATTCAAGGGCCTTCCAGTAGGGTGTAATATATCCTAGAGAAAAAAAAAGGTGGCTTAAAGACTAAAACACAGTGATTTTAGGCACACTGCTAACCAAATTAAATTTATAGTTGGGTGCATTAATTTTCTTTCTTTTTTCTTCAGTTTTTTTCCAGCTTCTTTTACTTGTTTTTCATTCCTTTGAATTTGTACAGGATATATATAATTTTCATTTGCACTATCTATAACTGTTTTAAATTAAAAGAAACATTGCTTTTTGCAAATGCAAAATAATTTTGCAGTCTTAGGAACAGCAGGATTCTTTTCAGTGCTCTTTTCCCTGTACTACTTTTTCCTTTAAAGTGTATGTTATTAGTTTATCTTAAAAACCTGTGTAATAATGTGCAGTTAGGGCAGAGATATAAAAGGGAGAGGATGTTATCTGAAAATTGCCTTTATTTGTAATCATTAGGAAGAACACATTTCCCATTGCAATTTGTATTTCCAGAATATATCCTTTGTGCTGTAAAAACTAGGGGTGGAAAACCATGTTTAAAGTCATCTAGTCTATCTCTCTGCCATTGCAATTATTCCCTGTTGCAAAATTGGACTGGCTCAACTAATGCAAGTTGGCCAGTATAACGGAAATCACATTACTTCTCATTGAGAGACAATTCCCAAAGTTTAATAGTCCTCACTGTTGGAAAGCATTGTCTTGGTTCTGAATTTTCTTTTTTCATCATTTTATTTATTCCCTAATCTGTTTGCCAACCTGTAGAAAGTTGAACATCTTTCTTCGTTGAAATTCCTCAGTGGACATTTTCTGGCTTCTCTGATGCCTCTCATAAAAGATGTTTGTGTAAACCACACAATTTTGATTATTTTATTTCTATGTTTTTCTCAGATATAACAATATGCTTGAGAAATTGATTACATTTAATAATGTCTCTAACTATAAAAAGACAAAAATACTCTTTTCCTGTTATGTGGAAACAGCTAAGGTAATCCAAACACATAGTGATGAGTGGCCACACATGAATTAGTATTACTGCATTTCCAGCAGCAATAAAATGTCAGTCATTTTACATATATAATATATGTCAATATCTAAAACTCTCTTGGCATTTGATGCTTTTTTGTTTCTTCTGCTGAAGTTTTCCTTAGATAGTTTGGAGGGAATACAAAATTCCTATTTGTTCTGGTCTTCAAATTTCTGAATGCATTTTATTTTCCGTTTCAAATCCTTTTTCCTCTTTGTGCTGCTTCTCTGTCCTTATCGCAACATTTCCCAGTTTATCTGACAGTTTCATTAATGTGTTTTCTATTCCCCCTTGCAGAATGTAAATGAATATGTCAAAACTAAATTTAACATGAATACTGGAAATATACTCCATTTCAGCTTTCATAACACTGAAATTACCATTTATCATTAGCCCCTGTCAAGAGACTTTCAAGTCACTTCTCAGTTCAGTTCTGCGAGCTGATTTGTTTAAAGCTGATTCTGAAGTATGCCTGCAAAACAGAGAAAATTTATGCTTGTATTGTGACACTAGTGATGGTGTGAGCAGACAAATAATTATTAATAAAATGAAATGCATTTATGTATTCACTCTGCAAATCACCTGTTGATACTGAGAATGCCCCTGGTCTTTCCCCTTCAAACCATAGTGCTGTATGGTCTTTCCTTCCAGGAATTTGTTATATACAATTTAAAATATCTTGTGGCAAGTTAAAGTAGATGCTCTGTGGGTCTTCTCAAACTGCTTATTGCATAGTTATATGCAACATCAGAGAAAATAACTTAGCATTTCAAGTATTGCTCCATACACCTTTGGGTTAGCATACAGTGAAATATTTCCATGCCAATATTTTCATTGATTTTATGGAAATCTTGAAATTACATGTGGAAATAAGTCATTCAAACTAAGAAAGCAAAGGTGGTGCTCCAGGTAAGTGAAGTAAATAACACATTTTTAACTCATCTTTACATGTCATTTTCTGGTGTCTAGACAGCTCTCTAGACATTTAAGTGAATGTGATGATTCTGATATTTTGTAATACTGATAACTTGAAGATCTTCATACCAGTAACATCACTTTCATAGAAAAACAAATTTAGCTTGATATTCTTTTGTATTCATGGCCTATAGAACTATAAAATCAATTGTAATGGATTTTTAAAATGAAATCAATGGCCCAGAGGCAATTATATCAATGCAGGTGGTATAAAAGCCACATATTTCATAAATGCAATCTGTTTCTAAACAGCTCCCAAGATGCACAATATCGTGTGCATTACTCAGTGCTCCTGAGCTGAATCATCAAGTGAAATGCAAGGGCTTTGAAGAGGTCTTTTTTGAAAACCAATATTCTTCCTGAGAAAAGCAAATTTAGAGCTAAATTGAGAATGCATGCCTCCTCTTCTGCTTACTTAAAAGGTTTTCTGGCCTGAGATGATAAATGTTTCTGAGTCAGCACCTCTGGAAAAAGTTGGTGTATGGAGACAAGGGAAGACAGCTTGCCAGCAAGGCAGGCAGAGGCAGTGTGCTTTTTAGGACAGAGGAACAATCCTGCAATAAGAAAATTGAACAAAAAATTGCAGAGCAGGTCCCATGACAGTCAGGATCATCCCCAGTCCACAGGGCTGCCTATGGCTGCTCTCACACAGCAACACTTGGAGGGTCTCTTGTTCCTCACCTCAGAGCTGGCCTGTGGCAAAGACACAGATCCCTGAGGGAAATGGGTGCCAGAGGGGGGTCAATCTGTTAAATTGCCTTTTTATATGTTTTGTTTTGTTGTTTGGGTTTTTTAAAGGATCTGCTGTGCTTTGTGTATGCAGAAGCCTCTTATAGCTAAAGTCCTGATATGTCAGTATCACAAAGAGGCCCTACTGATTGCAGAGCTCATCCTCTCCCTTACACATAATTTTAATGGAAAACAATCTTGCAACTGGTGCTTGAATGACATCTCAGAAGGATGAAGCCTTCTATGTTTCCACTGGGAAGGACCAATATTACAGCACCTATTTAAATGAGAGACCACTGTATCAGTCCCAGAATTAATGCACTGTCTTTGGGCTCAGAGCAATCCAGAAATGTGCCAGTACAACATATATTGCTCCACTGGGACAACAAATAGAAGGTTTTTTTCATGTAGAAGTTGAGGATTTTTTTAACATCTTGCCAAAAACCTCTGGCTAAAGCAAGCAGGTCCCTGAGGCACACATACTGAGTTCGATATCTTACTACCTACTCCAAAAGAGGAAGTCCCATTGCCAGTGATATCTCCCCATCCAGAAGCAAATATGTCCCAGTTCTGTTTTTTCTGTATGATGAAAAAACAGGGAAATCAATCATATGTTTATAAAAAGTATGTTGAAACCCACTTTTTATCATAAATTACCCTGGAAATGTAGATAACAAGAAGCAAGGATCACCGTGCTTGGGAGCAGTGGCAGAAATTATCATGGGAGGAACATAGACAATTTTCATTCTTACAATCTATCAGACAAAACACATCACCCACCAACACAGACATTAAAACTTTGACTATGGGATAAAGGGTTCAATTGCTAGGATTCTTAAGTATTGCTATATTAAGAAAATTATTTTGGTATCAATAGTGTATATGAAAGCATAAGGGAGGGAAAAGTCCACCCCCCTTGCTTCTTGTACTTCCCCGTAGTACACTCAAGAAGGTTCAGAGGTGGCAGAGCAGTGTCAGGAGCAGGTGATGCCTGTAAAACTAGAGAAAAATTTCCTAATTTGGATAGTGGCTTGATATTAACTATTCAGGAGGAGTTTACAGCTCTGTTCGTGAGTGTGGGAGAGAATCAGACTGATGAGTTTGTGAGAGAAATATGAAAGATGTCAAAGAAAAAAAGAGTACAATCATCAAGTGCTGATCAGGTGTCAATTTACAGAAAATTCTTCAAATTTCAGAGATATTTCTGAATTTTCAGCTGGTCTCACTCATAAACAGAGGAATCCTGCTTGGAATGACCAGCAGAAATGAACATGAGATGACTGGCTTCAACTGAAGAATTTTGTAAAGTTTTTCCTGTAATTCACAGCAAAGTACTTCTGCATCAGACTGAAAATTCTGTGAAGATCTTTTAAAATCAAAGCACATACTCAACACTGTAAAAAAGAAAACTAAAAATTTCAGACAAGGAATACTTAATTGTCCTTTAAATTGCGTGAGCTTTTTTTCCAGAGTCTGGGAACATCAAAACCAAATGAGAATAAAATTTGAAGTGTGTTACTTAATCCTTGTTATATTCAACTGTGGAAACAGCACATTTAATGAACCCAGGAAATCCTATAATGGGTATTGCAAAAAAGTATTATTATAGGGTTTTTTTCCTTCAGTATACAAGGAAGGGTGGAAAATGGAAATATTAGAACATAGATAGCTTTAAAAAGCAAGTGTGGGTGGGACAGAGCAATGAAAAATTTTGCAGTAAAATGCTAAAGAGGAAAAAAGTGCAGTGGACCAAGAAAGTAGAGATTAAGAAAACCAGAGAAGTCAGAGGACTGCAGTTCCTCTAACATAAAATCTTGTATCACAGCATACTTAGTGTTTTTGATTTGTTAAAATTTTCAGTGTACAATTCTTTCAGAGACAAACTTTCTTGACTGAATTTTATTCCATGCTGTATGTTCTAGGGTTGTAAAAGTGTGCATATGTTTGAAAGCTAATATGCCTTTTGATCTGTCATCTGTGTCGTGTGGCAGCTTGTGCTAGTTTTTTGTTCTCATCTGTAAGGCAGAGATTTATTAGAAATTAGAGGAGATAAGCCATTGTTATCTGTCCTTCTGAGTCTTTTTTGCTTAGTGGTATTCTATTGCTGAAATTGTATGTATGTATGTATCATCACAAACAGGATAATGGTATTAAACAGGATAATGGTGTTACTCAAGTCAGAAAAGATCTCACCTATTTATGATCTTCAGAAGCAATTTTTTGTAATTCTGATTGACGGATCAAGAACATAGTGGTTGAAGGTCATAAACTAAGTTTATTTTGTGCAACACAGGTGCATATTGTCTGAATTGGATAATTTATCACTATGTATCAGATTTTTAAAATTTTAGAATAACTTGATCACTTTTTTTTTTTTTTTTTTTTTTTTTTTTGCTTACTGATGGACAGATTTTTAGAGCCATATTTCTTCACTTTCCTTGCTTTTACAGATCCCAAAGTGGCATTCTGAAGTTTCATGACTTTTCTGATTCTTGATTTTTACAGTAAGCCTGGAAGCCCTTTAAGTAGTATAATAAATTAATTCAGTTGTAGCTGGACTATTATATTCATTGCAAACAGTAGAAGTCTCTCTTCAACTCAAACAAGGTAGGTAAAGATTAATTTCTAAGTACTGTGCTCATTATTTTAATCTTTAATTGCATACTCATTAATTAAGCGTTTCAGTCCTATGTAATGATGGTTTAAAACAGAGACCATTAACTACTGTAACAGTGCATTACATTTTGCTTATTGTGAGAATGATTCCAGAGGTCAGAAGTGGTTACCTATTTCAAACTACATAGGAAATATGCTGTTTAACTGCGCACAAAATTGCAACAGTTCTGAATTGTGGTTCCTAACAATACACTCTGAGTTGTTCAGAGACATTTTAAACAAAAGGAACTAATTTAGTATTTGCCAGTATGGTGGACACTCATAAGAAAGAGATAACTTAAAATCAGTAACTGTTCTTGATCTTCCTAAATGATAATAACGATGCCCCTTTGCACAGGTTGGTTGTCTCCTGCTTATCTCTGGCAACAAATTAGATCTTTCTGTATTAATTAGCTGAAGATAAAAGATTAAGAACTAGATGCCTCTTTCTAACACTGTGCATGTAATTGTCCATCTGTTTGTTCAGTGAAAATAGTGGCCTCATTTAAAATTAGATTCTTAACAGCAACAAAGAAGAAAAATAATGTACTTGCTTAATAAATTATGCTTTTTACTAGAATTATTCTTGCATCTAAAATTTTTAATTGGCCTACTTAGTTTAATGACTTGAGATAATTTTTTAATAAATACAATTGAACATTCTATAGTTCTTCTTCACAACCTATGAAGACATGAAGCCACTGAATTTAGACAAAATCTGCAGAAATTCATTGACTTAATGGCCTGTATAGTTTTTGCCATTAGAGTCCTATAGACAACAACCAGATACTCAAAATATGTTGTCCTACAGACAGGATTAAGCCTTCAGGCTTAATTTAAACATGAAATTTTGTCTGAGTCTTTACCAACTTAAAAAAAAACTCACACGCTTCTAATACTTGAAAGGAACAAAAAAGGCCTTGACTCTTTAACATGTCTAGGAAAAAAAAAGCAAAACAAAACAAACTTTTTCTTTTTTCGGTATTCTTCTTAGAGAAATCTCATTTTTATTGTTGTACAACATGAAACAAAAAGGAGAGCATATGAAAATACCTTTTCCATCTGCTACCTGACAGCAGTCAGCTCAAATGTGAATCTTACCCAGTTCTCCAGTTCTTACCCTGAAGCTTCCATGGGCTTCAGGTTCCAGGAAACATCTCTTAGGTCCTGCTCAGAAAAATCTCTGTTATCAGAAGTTTTACTGAAACCTCTCAAAGGCAGTGACCTCATTTCTGCTGGTGACTCCCTTATTGCTAGAGCTCTCCAGACTTGGGTTGAGGGAGCTCAGCTCCATCAGCCTTGAGGATGCAGGCAAATCTCCCATCCTTCTGGGGGACTCCAGCTGTCATGGAGCACCTCAGCCCAAATGTGACAACACAGCAGCTCTCTTTTATCTTTATCATTAAAATTCCTTTAGTGAACTAGAGCAGACAGCAAAGAATGAATCACAGGCTAAGTCCTCTGAGCTGATTCTGAGAGAATTATTGAAATTCATGAAAGGGTTGTCAAGAACTGGCACAGGCTCTCCAGGGCAGACATTGAGGAACCAGTCCTGGAGGTATTTAGGTGATGCATAGATGTGGCACTCAGGGACTTGGTTTAGTGGTGGACTTGGCAGTTCTGGGTTAATGGTTACACTCAATAATCTTAATAGCTTTTTCCAACCTAAATAATTCTGTAATTGAAAGGGAAACCAAAATAACTGAAGCTGTTAGAACCCTTGCATTGTGGTTTTATTTTAGACAAACTTTCTGCAAATTAGTTTAAAAAAAAGTAAAAATTCTATAAAATCTAGAGAAGTCAACACCATTTCTTTTCTTCCCCATAGGATGGCAAGAAACGTTTTGCAAGTTATCCAGATATCTCTTTCAGTAAGGTGGATGTGTAGAATGAAAGTCACCATGATAATTTTGCAATGTACTCTACTGTTGTTTTATGGCACTATCTGGAGGAAACGCCTTCACCTGACTGAAGATAGAGATGTAGGAAAATATACCATGAAAATTAACAATACCTAAAGATCATAGTTTCCTGATAAACAATTTCCAGGGAAAATTAACTGGGCAGCACAAGCTGTGCTTCATTTAGGTTCATTTATGTTCTTCAATGGCTTATGTTTTTCTGAAGTTGATCAGTAAAAAGTTAAAATTACCTGTTCTCTTCCATGTGACTGCTTGAAACCTTGGAGAAATTTTCATTTATGCTTGGGGTATAGAAGTTTTGACCAGTAGGTTGTGGCTCAGACACAGGAGGAAGTCTGGTACCTTTCAGAAAAGGCAGAGAACCAGGAAGAAAGAGTGCTGGGCAAAAAAATCAACCAACCAACAATAAAAATACTCCAAACAACAAAACAAAAACACCCCCCATATATATACACACATATAAGTTGAGGCAACTGGGATGAGTATACTATTACCTAAATACCAACATAAATGCTGGTGGACTAAGAAAGAAGACTGGAAGAAAAGCAAGACTCTCTCTCCATGGACATCATGGTCTGGAGTTGGGAATCCCCTTTTTTTTCCCTCTCTGTCTCTCTGAGGTTTCTCAGTTCCAGTAGCTGTTCAAATAGATGCAGAGGTATAAATGAAAAGTCCTTTTCATTTATTTGTTTATGTGGTCAGCCTAGGAGTGAAAGTCCAGGATCTGGTCCTCGTCACAAAAAGAGATACATGCCAGTGGGAAGGAGGCTATTTCCTGATTACTAATGGTGTGACCATAGGAACTGAAATTTTCTCATGTCATTTTAATCTTGAGCAGGGGATTCTCATTAGGATTCCCAGTGCAGGAAGAATCTAGGCCTGCCTGTAGATACGCTTTCTTTTTTGAATCTTCATTTAAAGACTACTTCAATACTGCTCAGAATTTTAAATTAGCAAGTATTTAAAAATTCATTATGTGCTATAAAGTATATTATATTTTAAGAAATAAAAATGAATGCAACATCTGTGAATTTTTTCTAAGCAAGTCTGTTCAGCATTATTTAGAGAGAATACATTTTAGGCCTGCTGAAAAGCTGATGTTAGGGTTCCCTAATGATTTCCATTGTCCCCTCAATCCCTCGCCATTCTTTCCACATTCTGTTTCAAATGAAACAGATGTTATAATTAGATATTTTTTTTTTCTGGAGGGATGAGATATTTTGTGTTACTACCTGTTCTAATTCAGGACAAACTTGTTCTTCAGAGGTACTAAGCACTCATGTTAGAATATTAGATGATGATATATAGTAAGATGTTGGTGTAGGAGCAGACAATCATGTATGGCGTGAATTCCCCTACTTCCATGAACACCCTACTTAAGGGATCTTTTTCTCACTGCTTTATACTCATGGTATTTCTGAGAACAGAGCAGAAGTTTTACAGAATTTACTCTTTTACCTCATGTTGATATGCGAGAGTTGCCATGGGTCTACTTGTCAACACTAGCATCTGTTCATTTCTTTATACATATTTATAGTTCAACATTTTATAAACATCTAATCACTCTGAACCTTATCACCAGCATCCTAACTCATGAGTTGGGAAGTTCAGAGTTGAACTTTCTGTCATCCTTTTGTCACATGTACATGAAATGATGTCTTATAGAAAAAGCAGAAATGTTAGAAGATGCTTGAAAAAAATATCAGAGAGGATGGAAACCTAAGGATTAATGTCACCACTCTGTGTGATTGAAAATTAAAAATTAAAATTCATTTAAAATTAGACCTCTATATCTTTCAGGATAGTGTTTTTATCTCATACTCCTTGGCAAAGCCCATTGTTTATGCAATCCAGATTTCCTGGGTTTCCCTATTACCCTTACATTTTTCCTGAACATTTAATCTTTAATTCCATCTGTTCTTCTCAAGACCCCTGCAAGTGATTTTTCATTGAAGTCAGCAGATCTGTTTCTTGATAGGACTGGGATTCTCTATCCCTTCTCATAATGCATTGTGTGCATTTGAACCACGAGTTTCGCAGTACTGGTGCAGATGGGTTCAGTTGCTTTCCTCTCCCATTGCTTTCTGCACATGAGCTGGTCCATGCAACCTCAGTGTCTTGCACGATCATTGCAAATTGCATCCTGTATGACCAGGTAATGACATCTTCAGGTGATCAGTACCAATTTGGAGCTGGTCATAGAATTATTCCATAAAACTGCATTTCCATGCAGTACACTTTTTAATGTTTGAAAGTTGTGAACTACTCTCGCGTTAGGGGGCCGCCCAACATATGGTAATTGCAGTCAGCTCTGCGTGTAATCCTCTCATTTCTAGGGAGCTAATAAAGTTAATTATTCAAAATCATCAAGTATACTATTAGTGTGGTAGATGGCCTTCTGATTTCTTTGATCACTTATTTCACTTAGCATTCTGCATATACTCTTTTAAGACTTCTGTTGTACCGTATTATACATCCGCTCCTTAGTCTTTTTCATTCTGTGATTCTGTGAAAATCTTTATATGAACAGTGCAAGCTAAAACACTCTTTAACCAATTTACATGCACGTTTCATAGAAAGAAATATATCTTTTCCTGTAAAACTCCACAATAGTTACTTTCAAACTACCCACATATGCATTTATGCAAAACTTATGCTTTCTAATAATGTTCTGGGTTTTAAGGGTTGTTTTTTTTTTGTTTTGTTTTGTTTTGTTTTATGTCACCCCCCCGTATTCTTCCTGTTGTTTTCCATTTAAAATAAAGATTTTGTATGATATTTAAATAATGGACAGATGTCAAAATTTTAGAAATTAAAAAAATTTTTATAATTCAAAGCATAGTTGGTTATTACACTCGAATAGTACAGACAAAAGAGTAGGTCAATTTATAACTCTAGTGCTTTGTGACAAGCAAATCTTCTTTATTGCATATGCCTGTACGTAAGGCTGCTGGTACAGAGGGAAAAAACCAGTAGGTTTGAGCAGATCAGGCAGAACTCTTGCTCCCCACAGTTTGCTTCTGAAGCTGGCAAGCAGGACAGATGGAAAAAAAGCAATGTGCTTTGTTCTACTTAAACCCACCATATGCTGAGTCGCTCTCTCAAAGCCCAGGTGTTAGAAGAGTTAACACCCAAGGATCAAACATCTTTATTACTCTGTGCCATTGTGTGGCTCCTGTAACCCAAGGACATTTGCTATGCAGCAAGGAGATTTGATTTGCACTATGTGTATCGGTGGTGTTTGTTTCCAAAAACTTAAGGCTTCTTGAGATACCTTCTAACTCTGCTGGAGTACAGGGAAGAATCTGGAGAGTGAAAGCTTTGTGGTTATTATGGCTTTTGCCTGACCTAAGCATCTGAATCTGATCTGCTTTTGATCCTGCTTAGGCAAGATAAAAGTGGCTCTAGCTTGCCTTAGGGATTACTTTTGTCTTTTCAATTCCTTCAGTAAGTAAAAAATATGTAGTTGTGAGCATGCTGTTTTTCAGAAGGGACCATTTTGCTATAATATACTGCAGAACATTTCCTTCCTTCCTTCCTACCTACAGTACATGTTTCTGTAATACAATAAGAGAATTCTTCACTACATGCTTAGCTTAGTACTGCGTTTCCTATTTAGATATTCCCCTAGTGGCACTTAAGAGATTATATGCTTTAATTTTGGTGGATTGTGGTCTCCAAGCAAAGCCATAGAGTCTCAAGAGCTTTCATCTAATGAGAGAAATGGCTTTTCTGATTTTCTGGTTTTTATAACATAAGGAAAATATGTAAGTAAAAAAACTCAGAAAGGAGCTTTTAGCTCCTTTATTGCTCTCATAAATTCAGTGAAATTCAATGAATATTGCTGCAGCAGGTGAATTTTCTGCTTATATTTTTTAAGACTATGCAATTTGTTACTATAGAAGTGTCAATTATAATCCACTGGATTCAATGCAATAAACTAGAGTAAATGCAGTGACCTACAGGTTAAGAAATATAATAATGACTTCTTTATGTCTACATAGCTTCAAAAGATTGTCAAAAAGGATTTTAGTAGCAGTCCTTGTAACAGAAATGCATATCCCTGTAATTGCTTCTTACCCCAATTAACACTGAGAGAAAATTTTCATCCTGGAGCTACACTCCTTAGCAACACTCCATTCTTCCTGTTGTATTTTTATGAGACAAGAATAATTACCCTGCTGCAAAAATACTTACCAGTCTTTTTTATTTAAGAGAAAGTGCAATACATAGTTTCAACACTTTTAGAAAACAGAAATAAATACCAGAGTACAGAATAATAGAAAGTATTTTATAATCACCAGGTAATGTCTTTTTTTTCAAATATCAAAGCTGTGAAGTACTTCTAAGCATCTATTTGCAAATTTCTGTGAAAGTATAGTCTTGGAAATCCCACCCCGCATCCTTAGCAGCTTCTACAAAGTGCCTGTCAGAGGCAAATCAGTGTATGTCAGAATTTGGATAGTTCTAGAAATTTCCTATTCTTTCTGATTTGAGTGGTATGGATCATGGCTTAGGAAGAGGCTTCATAAGTAAAGATTTTAGGCTTTTCATAAGAACAAATTATCTATCTTTTACTCTCCAAGTAAAAGGGAAAAAGTAGAAAAAGTTTTGAGATGGGTTGAATCTGAAAAAATACAGATTTAAATTGCAATCCAAAGCTATACAGAAAACATTGAATTGTAGGGTCTAAGGTTCTTGACCTCAATTTGGCTTTTTTGTTGTTGTTTTGGTTGCTGTTGTTGTTCTTTTAAAAGGCATTCACAATTTAATATCATTTTTTTTCAGGTCAAAGCATTATGACAGATGGTTGGGCTTTTGGACTGTGCTTAAATTTGATACCAACTGCATTCAGTTAACCTGAATTGCTCTCCATCATTTTGTGATTATTTGGCAGTTCCCATGAGTGCTTTCTCCGTTCCAATAGACACAACACAAGGAGTCTTGATTACTTCGTGACATTTTGTAACAATCAGAATCAGGAATTGCTGTGTCATATCTTCTCTTGGGTACCCTTAGTTTTTAAACTTAATTTTGAAGTCTCTGAACTTATATTTGGAACTGATTTTTTAAAACAAATATGTGTTTGATGACCGTTCACTGAGATGAGAAGGCTCTGATTCTGCCTATTATTCTGGAATTTACCTTCCCATCTGCTAGAAGAAATCTGATTCTTGCTCTATGAATGTCCCAGTACTAGTGATGTCCCATCTCTTTTTGTTTAGTTGTTCTTCTGAATAACCTGCAAAATGTAATCAACTTGTGAGAAGATACATAAAACAAGTGTTTAAAATATACATAAGGATATATTTTATCTTCCTGGTTTGTATCCATCCTTCCATTATGGGTTCATAGTTGTCTACTTTGTTGAGGAATCTTTTGTATAAATACAGGCTTCACTGTGTAAGAATGGAATTATTTCCCTGTCTTCATCAACCTTGTTAACTTGCTTTCATTCAGCAGAACAATCTAGGAAGATCTCTAGTGAGTATCTATTCTTAGTCCAAACAGGTTTTTAAGATGATGGGTTGATTGATCAGAAGCCAAGCACCCACACAGATGGTCTTTGGATCACCTCTCCTGCAGAGCCGTGTGAAAATAAAGGGAAGGAAGTAAGATTTGCTGAGTGAAATAATGATGATTTAGCAGGGAATGTAAAAGGGGTGAGCGCAAGTTTTCTCCTCCTCTCTCCCATCTTTTCTAGCTGAGCACAACATCATCTGGTATGGAATATCCCTTAAAGCAGCTCCCATCAGCTGTCCCAGCTGTCTCCCACTCCTAGCTGGCCCCCAGCCTACTTGCTGCAGCGAGGTGGGAGCAGTGAGAAAAAGGAAAAGATGTCATGATGGGCAAGCACTTCTTAGCAAAGCCCAAATGCTGGAGTGCTGTCAACACTTCTCAGTCACAGACAGGGCCCACAGGGCTGTGCCAGGCATCTCAAAGGTGCTATATAAATTGCAGTAAAGAATGATGTCTTTTTTTAAGCATTTTTTAAGCTTTGTCTTGAAACATCCATACCTGCGCTAACACTCAGCCACAAAAACACAGAGATGATAAAAAGAAATAGTGATTAGACTAATCACTGACCTTTCAAAAGTGTGTATATCTTCAATTCAGAACACTGACAAAGACTTTGCAAGAAAGCCTTTCTCTCAAATTTTTCTGATTCAGATGTGGGTTCAAGCTGAAAAAGCACCACCAAACTGGTTGATTTTACCTGACCCAGCTTTAAGCAAGCAATAGAGCCACAGAGGTTGTAACACCTCTCAGAAACAGCAGGATACAGATCCCAGTCTTTTCTGGAATAGAGTATGGATACCAAAAGCTTTCAGACTGGTGCTTCTCTGCACATTAAAAAAAGCAAAGATTGTGAATTGTTAACATTAATTTTCAAATATTTTTTTCCCTAAATGTGGCTCCTGTTTCTGTGTTTTGGACAAAGTTGACCACTATTTTTTCTGTCATGTCCTCAGGCCCTGTAGTAATGCTTTGTGCCTCTCCAGCTTTTCTATGAAAAATAAAATGTATCTTCTAATAACTAGAAATGAAATCAAGCCATTAGAAATTGAAGGAAATAATCCAGGGAGATATTAGGACTAACTCAGAACTATAGTGGATAGAATATTAAATTTTTGACATTCCCAAAACAGCTTTTGACTTCTCTATTCCTATTTTTAATTGTGCCAACTATTGAAGCATATGCATAATTTACATCGGCATTATGTAAATTCATACATAATGAATTTACAGCTCTGATTCCACAGCGGAATTTCTAGTTAAAAAATACAGTGGCTCAAAAACATTATAAGATAAAAGAAGCCCTGTTCTCCATCATCAAAGATTGAAACTGCTGTCCTATGTTTTAAGTAAAAGAGGGAAATTCCTGTACCAGAATTGCTGGTAATGTCTCATATCACAAAAATATCTCCAAAAACAAAGTCAAACAAAAAAAGCATGAATCCTGCAAATAAGAGAGCACACAATAAATTTCATTCTTTTTTATGGTCAGAAGATCTGAATAAAGAATTAGAGACTTCATTCACTTTTTCATGCAGACAGAGTGTTTCAACAGGTTAAGAAAATGGTAATCAGTGACAGATTGCAATTCCACTCCCATTTTAGCTGGAAATTTACCAGAACATTCAAAACTCAATCTAATGACCATGGCATGGATGCAATAATTCCCATTAACTTTTAGGGGTTTTGAACAAGGTTGGACATCATATAATTGCATAGCATCAACACTGCATCTTTGTCTAGGTCAGAATGAAACACTGGACCATGATTTTTAGCAGAATGCAAAGACATTTTGGTCCCAGATTCAAAGCTATTCACCTTATGTTTCTTAACAGGAAAGTAACCAATTCTTTATCATCTCTTCACAAAAAAATCATGCTAAAGATCCTTGTCTCAAAGTTCTTGACATCAGCCAGATTAAAAGAGCACACATATTTTTGGGGAAAGGCACGTTTATTTTTATATTAGAGCCCAGCAAAGTAAAACTTCCTTGAAAGCTTCAGCAAGGGCTTGACATTTATGACTGATGGAAGATTTTACATGACTTTGAGTAATACAAAAAGAATTTATGACTTTTCTTCAAAGTCAGAGATGGTTGTTAAGTGACCACATTCTTTTTATTAAGCTTTAATTTGTGTTTAAATTATAAAGGATGTGAAAATCTGGAAATGCAAATAACTTTTTTCCTTTGGGAAACTGCTGAAGTCGGTGGTAGTGTTTGTTCATGGTATTTGTCAGATGTTTCATCTCTAATTGACTTAGGAACAAATGCTTGTCCAATTCAATTTTATGATGAGATTTGGCTCTGCAGATTTTTATTTGTAAGTATCTCCATAACTTCATTTGACATCCTTTTGTATTTCCAAGAAGTGCAGTATTTTAATCAAGTTTGTGGGAAAAAAGCAGAATCACTCAAAAATAATTTAATAAAATTCAATTTCATTGGCATAAAAATGTGTCAGTGTTTTCATTGGAAATCTTTCATTTGTAACTGCAAATAATTCACATGCTTCCTGTGACTATACTCATATGTGTTGATGGAAGACATCACCAGGTGAAATGTAACTACAGAATATTTACGTATTGTTTATTGTTCATAGGAAGTCCTGTAAAAAACTGAAAACTTATTGAAAATTGAAAACTTTATCTAAAAATGCTGATGCATCACTTATTGGATGACAATATGTTGCATTCCCAGTTAAAAATTTAAGCAATTGTTCGAGAACCCAGTGGAGAGCTCTGCTTCTTCTATTCAAACTTTTAAAGATTTTTGCTTTTAGCTTTGTGGAGCTAGCAAAATGTTATTGTTAGAGAAGCATAATAATTCTCCCTTACTCCCATGTAAAAGAACATTAAAAAAGCCAATGTCCTGACACCATGTAAGGCTCCTCACTGTCATTTTAAACTCTGATCATCCCAATTCCTAAAACCGTATATAGTGATCTCATTAACAAGCAAATAAAGTCAAAGAGCAGAGATGTCCCATGGTGCTGCTTCTATTTTTGTCACTAGCACTTGTATAAAACTATCCTATTGTCAAAAACAGAGAGAAAAGGTTTCAGAGACAGAAGTGATATACAGAATTTGATTTAGACAAGAGGCATGGGGTTTGCTTGAAAAAATGCATACCGGAGAATTTTTTGGGAAGATAGAAAGAGACACAACATAGGTCATAGCATTTGAAAATATTCAATAGGGTTGCAGAGAAAGATAGAAATGCAAATACCGTGAGGATGATTTACAGGGTCTTACAGTGGTAATCAGAAAAGAAAGATGAAGAAATTCAGCAGTCAGGTGAGACAAAGAGCAAAGTTTAACAGGTCCATTAGCATATTGTCCATGTAATAGTCTAAAAAATTTCTAAAATAGCTCAGATTAAAGAAGCAGAAGCCAGGGTAAAAAGTTCCATATAATTTTTTAATTTTATTTTTGTTCTGATAATTTCCATATTCTAGACTAATTTATTTGTTGAACATTCTGTTCAATCATCATTTGATAGACAAAGACGAGAAAATGAGCTAGACAAAGACAAATGTGCAACCCTGAACTTCAGGAGAACCTATTTCAGTTTGTTCAGAACTCCCTTTGGCAGGGTCCCACCAGAGATTGCCCCCGAAGGGCAAAGCTTCTGGTAGAGTTGCATAACTTTCAATGAGGTCCTCCTCAAGGCACAAGAATATCCCATTTCAAAGCACAGGAAATCAAACCAGCACAGCAGAGTGACAGCAAGGGCTCCTGATGGAGTTCAGAAGAAAAAGAAAGTGCACAGAATGTAGGAGTGGGGATGGGAGCATAGAGACAACTGCACCAGTCAGTGAAACATTAGGGAACATTGCAAGAACACAGTGAATAACAATACGCTATTGCCTCTTCCTTTCTCTGGAGAAAGTAATTTTCTTTTTGAAACCTGCTACAATAAATATTTAAAAAAGAAAAAAAAGTGTTTAGTCTCGTTAATCAACATAATAAAGCTTCACAGACATTGGCCACTGAGAGGTATTCCTGTTTGTAATTGTGGTCTCCTTTTTGTTTTCATTTCCTTTACTCTTCCAGAGACTACTGAGAGGTTTTATTTTTCCCAGTGCATGGACCCCAGCACAAGACCTAGTTAATTTAATAAGAATCATTAGCATTTATATAGGCCTTTATATTCTAAAATATTTTTTCAAACATTTACTAATCTTTAGGCTATCTCTGTGAAAAAGGTACCTAATTATTATCTTTATTTTAGTCATGGGGAAACAGAGAGCAGTAAATTAAAAGCATTATCAGTACCATACAGAAACTGAATAATTGAGCCAGTAACTCACCTGAGGAGGCCCCTCAACCTCATTTTCCTACTTATTATTTACTTTCCTCTCATTGCAGAATCCATCCAGTGTTGAAAACCAGGGCAAGGAAGATGACATGGACTAATAGAGTGGCTACTCATAATGGAAGTTTAATGATATCGTAATTGCTTATAATTGCTTATCAGCATTCTTTCCTAGTATTACATCCTGGAATACTTCCTGGAATTATATGAACATAAAATGTTTTTCATTAGGCAGTTCTTCATAGAGCAAGTAGATGGTACCAACAATACTTGGTTCCTGGAATCTGCTAGTTTAGTAATTCCTGTCTTGTCTTCGACAGGTAATAACTTGAGCACTTGAAACTTCATGTGCTGTCACATTATTGATCTCTTGACAAAAAAAGGAAAATCTACAACATCATTCCTTGAAACATTTTTATAAATAATGAACTGTATGTTGTAAATGCATAAGTATTTTAACAAATACCAGCATATCTATGAATCTGTAACAGAGGCAAGAGGCAAAATTTGATACCACACCCATGTCTGATGTTGGTTTTAGATTTTAAGAGGGTGATATTAATAACCAAGAATTCATGGCTGAAAAATATCATTGAATTATAGAACTGTTGGGGTTAGAAAAGACAACTAAGATCAAGTCAAACATGTTCACCACTAAGCCATGTCCTGAAATGACACATCTCTATATCTTCATCATCCAAGTCATTTTAGTTTTGATTGAGTTTATGTTTTTCTATAAATGTTGTAAAAAGTATGTTTGAATTTTGTCATCTACTTCAGAAAAATAACAGTAATTTAATTTTAAATAATAATTAAGAAAGAACCCAGCAAATATTTATACTTTCTAAAATTGAGAATATTGTTCTTAAAATTATTGTCAGGAAACATTGTCCACATGGTTTTATATTGCCACGTATGTGCCTTTTGAATTAAGCCTTTTGCAATAAGGACAATGGAATCAGATCAGTAATATCCATGCAACCACAACACCTACAATTAAAATGAGATTAGGTTGACTTGCATTTATGAAAATACTACAGTTCCCTTATTTTTTTCTTAGAAGCCTGCTTCCTCAATTAATGAAAAATGTGTTATAAAACTTCCAAGAAATCAGTTTTTTAATCTTTGAAGGCTAAATTATAGGAGTAACCTCACAGGAGTTGCAGGAGCAGCAGATAAAGAAGTAGTCATGTCTCAGTGCTCTATTTTAATGATTGATTTTTAGGTTCTAAGCACAGAGAAACCTAATATAAAGCAAATATTGATATGTACAATACATTTGGTAGTTTCTTGTATTTTAAAATGCTTTACAGTTTTGTTTATTTAATTTTACATTTTTTCCACATAGTCTTTCTATTTTTATCAAAAATCCTGTAACTAACTGTTGATTTGAAGCTCTACTGTGTTTTGACTTCTGTGATCACTAGAATCTTAATGCTCTAACGAAGCTTTTATCCCTGTCCCTGAGCACCTTACTTATTTGATTTGGTTTTGTTTGTTTACAAAAATGACCAGATAACCTTTCAGTATTTTACTTATCATTTATCTTCCTTGAAAAAGCAATTACACTGAAAGAGGATCTGAATATATGGAAACTCCTGCAAAATCTTCCAACTCATTCTGATTTTAATCATGACAATAGTATTTATCTCAAGAAGTATTTAACCCTTAACTGGTATCTACTATTGAAATATTAATCAGAGAAAATTTTTTTTCTTATATGATCTCTTAGATGGATAATTGAATTTTATTTATTTAGATTAAAATGTTTTATGAAAACCACCTTATATTAAAAAAATAACAAGTAATTTTAAATACTGTATTATTTATGTGACATATTGGTCAGTCAAATCTCTGAAGTGTTTGATTCAGAGGTGGAGGAAAAAGCTGGGGAAAGAGGCCTCTCTTTAAATGTGATATTTCAAAATCTCAGCACAGTCTCTGTAATCTTCGCAAAGTGTTTCACTGCAGTTTACTCCCATTATTGATAAAATCCACACTATTTTATTCCTTATTGAATCCTAGAGGTTCATGTTCATCTTTACTGTGATATTTCAGTGCCCATTTATGAGAAATATAAAGAGACAGCTATAATAACTGGTGTATGTTAGTACCTGCTCTTTGTTTTCCCACCAGACTCAAAAAATCTACAAAGAATGCTGGCAACTAAATCTGTGGAGCCAAATTATTATTGAACAGCCTTATAGTCAAAGGACATCTCCTAAAGTTTTCCTTTGGGGAATCAAAAGCTGATACAAAGCACTACAAATATTTTGCTAGCAGATTTGAAATATATTTCAAAGCTATTCTGGTCTTGTCAGTTCACCGCTTCTTCCATTAGATAGAAGCATTTTTTCAGCTTCTTTTCAACAAGGAATATCTTAAAGCAGATGTTTCTTGTTGCTGCCATAAAATTTAAAATATTATGATATTCAAAGAGCTATGACAGGTTAATAATGTGAGGGTGTGTTTGTCAGCTGAGGGTACTGAATAAGGTAAGAATACTCTGAAATTCTCAGAAGTAATTCCAAGAAATGCCTGACAAAGCTTTGCTTTGGGGACAATGATTTACAGTGTTCATATCACTTTTTAAAAACTGGGCTAGTTTTTTTTCACAGTGTAGTTAAGCCATTTCCAAGAACTATTCTTATTCCAAATGTCCCATAGCTTTAGCCTTTTTTTTTTTTTTTTTTTTTGGGGGGGATGTGACCTTGCACATAAGACACTGGTTTATCAGTGCAGAAAATTTCACCAAGACATCTACCCCACTGCTCTTTTATTTGTGAAAAAGACTTTCAGCAATCTTTCATTGATGGTTATTAATTGGGCTTCCAGGACCACACCTCAAATACAAGAGCACACCTCAGGTACTTTAATGGTACATTTGCTTATTGCAAAGACAGCCAGACTTAACAGCAAGCTAAGGTAAATTCTTCTGCCTAGAAAGGGAAATGTCTAGTATGACTTGAGATGTGACAGCAAGATGAGCCTTCTCAAACACTGGTTTTCTCCCGTGCATCTACATCTATAAACTTGCACATGGGGATCTCCATCTTGCTTCTTTTTCTCTGCCTGTGCGAAAAAAACAAGACAAATTCCTACGTGCATGCTGAACACACATTCATGCTGCTGGTGTCTCATCAAACAGTTCTGCTCAGTTTTGAACTTATTAAATTAAACTTGTAAACAATCTTTATGTCTACGATTTGAGTAACACTGTATTTAGCATCTGCCTAGATCTTGATATCTGACAAATTTTTAGATTCTGTCCAAGTTTGGAGATCTTTTGGTTCCTTTATAAATCCTTGATACAGCTTGAATGAATTCTGCAAGATTTTATAGTTAAAACTTATAAATATTTTTTTACAAAATTTCTCTATTATGTACAATAGTGGAAACATTGCACAACATGTATATAACTACATTTTTATACATTTAGCAGTCTATAATATAAATATGCTTGCAGAAAAAAATATTATAAATGCTAAAGGTATTGAGAACATCAGTGTTAATTCATAATAAGCTGAGAATTCATCTACATCAAATGACTGGCTAAGAATTTATTCAAATCCTTTGCAAAAACAGTTTAAAAGACGACATTTCATTCAACCAGGTGCACACCCAGCTGGTCATCTTACATGTACACTGAAAATCAGGGTTTCCATTTAAAATTTAGGATTAGGAAAAAACATTTAACTTTCTGTTATTTTGCTCGTAAATTTTAAGTGACAGTGGTAATTTTTTTCACTGTGTTTGAAGGTTAAACAGATGTTTTCCAATAAATTTGGCAAAAAAATAAGCGTCTTAGCACACTTCTGTGATAGACAGTTACAGTATCTTGTACCTCATATTATTTAAAAAGGAGACAATCAGAAGATGCATCATAAAAAAATCCTATGTCAAATAAAGTAAAACCTGACATGATTCCATCTATTTCTACAATATTAATTTATTTTTTTAAGAAAGCATCCATAGTGGAGAAAATCCATTTACTAGTTTTATTTTCAGTGTGTTATGTACATTTTTAAATACTTGTTAAGTTTCTTTTTCACTATTTTTTCACAAGTTTTGTGAGAGACAAGTATAAACTTCTCACCACTCTATTCAAGCATATCTCCATTAAGATGCACTGTAAGGAGTAAATATAGTTATGAACAAATTTTGTTTTAAAATAACTTTGTAATGATAAAAATATGGGGACTTATTTCCAGAGAAACTGATCTGTGAATAATTTGTGAACTATTCTTCTCAAAATGTTTTTTATTTCATGTGAAAAGTAGGACAATCAACACCTTTCTTCCTAGAAAAGCAATCAAGCATAATAACAGAACCCTACTATGACATTTTCCTCTTGAAAATAATGAAATATGCATGACAATAGTACTTTTTCAACTTTAATTTTTTTTAAATTTTCAACAGAATCAATAATAGGCAAGAATTCTTATTTATCATTTTCTTTGTACCAGTGGGGTGTGCAGGTCTTAAAAGGTGATTTTTGTTTAATAAATATATTGGCAAAATTATCACTGCTCATCCCTTCTTCCTTTGAAAAATCTAAAACTATTATTTTCAATTTAATTTTAAAGCTCTATTATAAGCAATGGCTTGGGGCAATACATATTTAGTGTCAGATGGTGCCTGCAAATCTGGATGTATGAAAGAGATTGTATAAAGTAGAAATGAATTTTGCTCTTTCACATAATCAGAGAAAAGTAGGATGGAAATAAGAATGTGGTACACTTGTGAGATTTTTTTTCTGGAAAGTAGGAAAAAAATTATGCCATTGATTATATATGAGGGTGTGTCTTCTTAAAAAGAATTTTTCAGTAAGAAAATATACATTGTTTAGCAATAATTTCTTCTTCTAACAGTAAAAAAGATTTATTGTGTTTGCTTGAATTACCATAAGCTTGAAACTTTAATTTTGAGCTTATAGCAAGTTCACTAGAGACCCATCCACTCATTGCAGATAATCTTTCTTACAACTTGCATGCTGACCACAGAACTATATAGAAATATTTTTTACACAAAAATATGTTTTGCAAATAATTGCTTTATTGGTGCTATCACTGATCTTTCACTATCACAGGTGTTTATAAGATCTATGAATGAGCCTCTATTGGCTTGGTTTTCCAATAGTTGCTATTTTATTACTCAAGTTTTTAAGTTACAATCCCAACTGTGGTTGGAAAGATGCTTATTCCCTAATTTGACAGGTAAATTTCATAGATATCATAGATATCTGTTTTCAAGAGATCTACAATGTGAGAAATAATCATATTGTACTTTTGGTCTTTGATATGGTGTGAATACCTTGTGTCTCTACTTTGGGAAGGATCTAAAATCAATGGAATTGCTCTGCACCAGTGTGACCCCACTGCAAAATACCTATGTATTTTTTCCCATAGTACCATCTGCTTCCTAATAATTTTAGCTCTTTTTCCTGACTAATATCTTGGCATGCTTGACTGTTGGATGTTCTCTCATGGTGGATTTGCTTAAAAGGACAGCTGAGGGTCAGGCAGATGATTCCCTCTCTTGTGTGTCCAAACATAATTTTTGTGTGACAGGATCTTCTGTGCTAATAGCTTGGCCTCGAATCATATGTTAAAAATATTTTGGAAAATGAGTATTTCTAAGAGATTTGGGATCAGGATTTTAGCTCTCTTTAATCACCTTTATCAGAAAATACTGACATCATTATATCTGCTATGTTTTGGAGCCCAAAAAAGACAATTAAAACAATTTATTAAATGTTTATAAATAAAAATTTATTATTTTAATTATACTAATAATTATTATGTCAGTGTATTTTGTCACTGAATTAGTATGTATTGCAAAATGCCAAATGTACTAGATATGTCTCTAAGAAAGAATATTCACTGCAAATATTTTCATATCTACATCTGTGAAAGTAAAATCATAGTTTAATTTTGAAGCATCATTTTGGTTAAGGGTAGATTTAAGTGCTTCCCCTTGATGGAAATCAAATCAAAATTATCTTCACAGTAGGCCTAAAGTAATGCATTTGTTTTGAAATCCTCAAAGTACATAACCTTTTTTTTGTCAACAACATTTCATGTTGCTTGGGTCAGAAGATCTGAAATTTATTTTCTCTCGGTTGCTAATGGCATTGCTTTTATTTATGTTGTTGTAACCCACAAAGGTCACTGCCCCAGTGTTGGGCAGTGTCAAGGTGTGTAGTACTACACAATCTGTGTTCTGATGTAAAGAGGATTGAAAAGACAAGGAACAGAGGGTTCAGGGGAAATTTCAGACTGATGTTAAACAACAATAGTGATCTTATTAACTTCTTTGTTCTCCTGGCTTCATGGAAAGCAGTACAATGAAAAAGTATGGGATGACTTCTTCGGTGCACATATGTCATATATATACACTTAAACATGTATTCACATATGCATATACACATGAACATAATAAATACATATTTATATACACAGATATCCAAATATGTTATATCTGTAGTCATATTTAATACAGTTCAGAAAAACCACATACCTAAGTCTGTTTGGAAATCTTTCACAAAAACATTCTTGAAAAAATATTTAAAAGAAAAATGGAAAGTGAGCCTCAGGAAATTGTTTGTTGAGTATTATTAATTCAATACTCAGTGGATACTGTGATGGATAATAGGTATTTGTAAAGAGGGAAATCAGGCTCCTAACCTTGTACTACTGTATAATTCAAGAGTTTTAATGCAGAGAATAGAACTTCTAACAGTGATCTGAAAGTGAAGGAAATAAGTTTGAATTTTTTATACAAGGAAAACAGAAATGATATGTCTGCATTCAGATTGCCAAAGTATAGTGTGTATAGAGTGTGAGTACTGTATAAGTTTAGGGTTTTTTTTCTTTGTTAGTAGTTAATGGATCTGAGCAATAAAAAGAGACCTAGATGAGAGGAATTTGCAACAATGGACACCTAATCTTCATATTTGTAGGATTTTTACAACATTATTTTGATGCATTTTAATAGAAAAATTTGGTCTGCTCGGGACTGGAGAAAGAAAAAAAGGGTGAACAGACACAGACTTGAAAAAGTAAAGGTGGACTATGGAAACGGAGCCAATGCTCAGGAAAACAGTTCATACTGGAGAGAAGGCACAAGAAATAGAAAGAGGAGCTTGGTGGTGTTCAAAACAGTAGTACAGAAGAATAAAAGCAATTGTAAAAGCTCAGCCACAATGTTTTTAGACATTCAAGAGACCCATTTTTTGACCCCTCTGGCTGGGATGGGGAAAAGTGGATAAACTGAGGTCTAAGAAAGGCAGCTTGTTGGGTCTTTAAGTGATGACAGAGGAGGCAAGCGGCACCTTCAGAGTGGATATTAGAGAGGAATGTGACCGATATTAACCTACAAAGGAAGAAAGAGAGGCCATAAACTGATAACCTGGAAATGCAGGTGAAGTAACAGGATGCCTCTCTGGAAGGGGGCACCAGAACAATGGAGTTGATGGGAAAGCCATTTTATCATTTGTTTACAGACGTGATTCAGTGACCCAAGATGGTCACACATGGAAGCTGAAGCAATGCAGAATGGTGAAATTTGTTTGCTATTTTTTGCTCTAAGGGATTATGTGGTAAATTCATTAGTTTCATAGAAGTGACATTTGTCTTCACCTGGGGCTATCGGCCTAAGAGTGAAAAAGGACTTTTGTTTTGTCTAAAATGTTATCTATTTAAATACTCCTGCTGTGAAAAGGCACCTTCTTTCTGGCAGAGCCTACAACCAACTTCTTGAAGTACTTTCAGCAGAGAAAGCATAAGTTCTAGCAGTTACATTGCTGCTTTTCACACTGTGACCCATCTGTAGAGGTTCTCTCTTTGCTCTGTGAAACCTTTGCTTCTTTCCTATTGACACGTCATTTGGTGATGTTGAGAGGATACTTGATATGATTGTCTTTTACTTCTTTTCACCTTCAACAAGTTTCCATCCTCTCTTTTCTCTCTCAGCAAATAATTTTTGTTCCCTTCACAAATGCACAATGGAAATTTGTCAAACTGAAATTAAGAAAAATGCACATTTAAAAACAGATACAAATATCTATTTTAAAAATTTGCCCTTTGTCATAAGTCAGCTGTGGCTTTTGAAAAGGCAGGTAAAAGGAATTAAATTAAGTGCTGTCAAATAAATCCAAAGTTGCAAGTTTTCTTCATAAAACAAACAGGGGGTGAAATGAGTGGATTTGTCTGAGATATTCAACAAGATGTCCTATTAAATCACAATTAATAATGCTAAGATACAAGGCTGGATAAATTACAAAATAGCTTGCTGACAGATTTATTTAAGTTGTTAATGGAGCTGTAAAATGGTTTAGTCCTTATTCTTACGGAGTGCCTCTTCTTTCCCAGCTCAATAGATTTTACAATGAGTTTCTGTGTTTCCTGAGGCTGTAGATGATGCACATACTGGTGAAGCAGACACTCTGAATAATGCAACACTAGGAAGAATTTAATTGCCTGATTAAATGGCCATAATAAAACATCATGTGTCTTAATACAAGCAGAAGTTGAGAAATAATCTTTCCGCTAAGAACAGTGTGGGTAAAAGTGCCACCAGAGCAATGTTACAAGACCCATTTCATGGAAGTTTCACATTCAAAAATGATGCAAGCCCTGGCAAATAAATCAAGGTTTATGCAGTGCAGTTGGTTTTGCTCATTAACAAAGAGAGTGAATGTTATCTTGTGGTTACTTACCCAACAGAATTATATCCCAGTCTAAGGGAAAGTGGATTCTTAATCCAAGGCATATAAACTGAAATTAGGCAATTACTATCTGCAACAAGGTCAAAGTAGCCTGTTAATGAAGGTAATAAATACTAGAGCAGTTTGGTATAGCTGTTGCAGGGAGTTTCTCCATTACCATCTCTAAAAAAATCCGAATTTTCTGTGAACCAAAGGTAAACATGTCTTCTATAAGGACTTCTATAACTTCTCTTATCATGCCAGGGGCTAGCCATTCTGGGGGACTTCTTGTTGCTGTTGATCCACAGTCTTGGCCCAGTAGTACTGAACTACTTCTATTTGATATATTCTTGGTAAACACTCTAGATACTCCAAAGAATGGAGAAAAATCAAAAGTCGTCAAAAGAAAAGAAAAATCATCCTAAAATCATCTTCTGTGAATTACTCTGGCTATCCCCTTCCTTTAAAATAAGATATTTTGTCTTGCTTTTATCTTTATAGTGCTTGCAAATCCATTAAGATTATCATTAATGTAAAACCTCATGGTTTAGAATTTCAGGTAGTCAAACCCTAATGGTCAGAAAGGGCTTTTTCCTCTGCCTGGCTATCTATTTTACTGAATTTAGATCCTCCTTCCTCTGAATATGATAGTGACATGAAGGGTCCACTTTAAAATCTAACAGACAAGGGGAAATATATGTACCTGAGACCACTACAGCCCTTCTGCCCTATCCTCTATACACAGGTATAGAAGCATCAATTTCAACACAACATTACAAGGCAATCATTTGTTGCTTAGGTAAGCTGCAAAATTCTTTGCTTGTAAATGTGGTAGTTTAAAAGCTGACGAGCACATACAGGTCAGGCATCCTTGTGTGGAGGGCAGAGAGGACAACAGCAAGAGCAACCTTGTTAGCTGGCACAGGCAAACAACCCCGCTCATCAGCTGCCCGCCGATTCCCGGCTGGTGGGCTTTGCTCCCAGGGTCAGGGTCAACCAACTGCAGAACTGGGGATCAAGGTGAAATCACCTATTGCCACTCAAGGCTGATGGTATTTTTTTTTTCAGAAAACAACAACAAAAAAACCCCATTTTTGTTTCCATTGTAGTTCAGAGAATAAAAATATATAGTAGCATCCAAACTTATTAGAATTATCCCCAGGGAATTTTTCTTTTTACTTTATATAGTTATTAAATTTGTACTTTATATAGTTCTGGAGATAGCAGGTTTGTGCTTATTTTTTACTAGATAATTTATGCTATCAAAAGATTTAATTTTAATCAGATAACTTGTATGAGACAAAAGTCAATGACACTGCAAATTTTTCAGTATGTGTTTAGAATAGGTCAGATTGTACAAGTTTTTAAAGCATCAGCAATAAAATTTTATCTGAAATGCTCATTATTATTATGCCAGGAAATACAAGCAGGTGTGCAAGGAATTGGATTTTTAGTGCAGAAAAATACTGTCCTTTAGTTTTTCAAATTCTTTTTTGAGAGAAAAAGCTTAATTCTCTATTTCCTCCATCTTTCAAGGGTATATTACAAACACCTCTTTTTCCCAGTTCTTCCTGAAATTAAAGTTATTTCTGAACTGTTGCATTATTCAAATGAGTTTATCCAGGGTTAAATATCACTTCTGATTTCCAATTTTACTTTGAAATTACCTGTTCAAACCCAAGGATATTAATTTTTTTTCTTGTAAATTTGTTTTTCAGTATCAAATGTTACAGATATCTTTGAAACCTGCAGCAGACACAAGCTAACATTCATTAGAGCTGCTGAGAATAATATTAAAGATTTTAAATTATGAAATATTTGTGTTTTGCAGTCAAACCCACAATTCATTCTAGAATTAAATCATATGGCACAAACATATGAATGACCCATAAAATTCTGTAAAAATACTCCTCATAGGCCAAGCATTATTTTAGACATATTTAATCAATCCTTGATTACTTAATGGAATTCAGAGCCATTTTTTCCCTACTGTGTTGGGAATGAGAGCTCCTTAATTATGTACTTACCCAATCTTTTGCATTTAAAACAACTTCATAATTAGGCATCTTCCTGGTATTCAACAACTCTTTTTGTAAGGAATATTTTCATCAAATCCATAATTAAATCTTTTAAGTACATACCCATATAAATAATTTGAATGAAGGGTCTCATAAAGACTTTAAAAAAGAAATCATCCTCATATAACTCCTGCCTAAATTCCAAAGTCATTAAGGAGATGATCCCTTCCTTCCAGGGATGCCCTGTTTGAAAAGACAAACCAAGGTGGAAGACAGCTGTGCAGGGCTGGTGGGGTCTGAGCTTTCTATCATGCTGTAATTGCACCGTGTCTTATGATCAGAATTTGTGGGGAGGAGGAGGAGGAAGGGAGAGAACAGGATCAGTAATTAACTTCCAAGTAGTACCAATATGAAACTGAGGGGAGGAGGAAACACACACACACACACACACACACATACATACACACATACATTCTTGCTACTGCCAGAGATAAATATGTTGGGGAAGTAAATGCAGAAATGGGTAGCTCACTTTTTACTGAAAACCATGCAGCTATGCATACATGTATGTTTATTTTAATTTTTAATGGTGATCTACCATTATACTTTCTCTAGTTTGTACTAATTTCTTAATCCTTGATATTGGAAGTGTGGTGGTTTTGGGTTTTTTTAGGACATAATTGCTAGCAAATTGCTTTAACAAAAAAAAGCAGAATCTAAATTATTTTTTAAGTCATATGTGTGTAGAGATTATCTTCTACCAGAAGATAAACTATTTTAAAATTTATTTGGGAAGAGATTTCTTGTTTAACTATGGAGAAAGAATGAGTTTTAAAATTCATTTAGAAGTTAAAGTTCTGGGAAAAGGACTTGCTGAAGACAAAAGCTGCCACTGACTTGAACCTCATAATTTATGTAAATGAAGCCTGCAGGAGTTTCAGCATCACCCTCTGATGCCTTCTGTTTAATTCCCTTCAGCAGGAGATAAGTGCCTAGATACCCTGAGGACCTGAGTGTCAGCAACTTGTACAATCAGACCCTGCTTCTGAATCTTTGAAGCTTATGAGCGCATTTATGCTTATAAGTTTCTACTGATATCAGTGCATTTGGGAGCTTGGCTTTAAATAGGTTACAGTGTGAATGTATTTGCCTAACAAAGCCAGATATGCTGGGCTCCTATGATGAGAAGCTGGACCCTCTCAATGCACCTCACACAAAAATTGACACAAAAAAATCTCCTCAGTGTATCATATTCTGAGTTTACCTGGCAGAGAGTGAGGGAGTTTCCCTGCACATTGCTACTCAACTTGCTTTAATGGTTAGGATTGTTCAGGAGGAGAAACTGTAGAAAGAATTAAACAACACCTTCACCTATGAAGACTTTTTTCTCATCCTTTTCTCAGAGTGAAACTAAGCCTTTCATACCTGTGTATTTTGTTTGATATCTATTTTTATTGCTTTATTTTAATTATTATTTTCTCTTCCAAACAGCCAGATTTACCTCATATTTTCAGCATGCAACAGAGGAAAATATAGGGTTAAAACTGAAAAGCACTTTTTGAAAAGAGGAACATTTGTAATACTGGACTTGCTAGTTTGAAGTGCAAATATATTTTTCTTCCCTTGATGTGCTTATTCCAACAGTGATCTCAGCATATCCTTCACTGTCACAGATCAGTATGTCTCTTTCTCAAGAGTACATATACACATTGTTTTTCTCTGTGTATAGATACACAGAAGAGAAGTAGAGGCAAAAAACTGAGGTAAGTGAATTTATTGTCAGTTTTTCATTATGCCACAGCTTTTTTCCCTGTTTTAACCATTGACAACCCACTGTGAATGACAGAAGTAGAAGCATATTCTGCATTCTAGAAATCCAAATGAAAAAGCACCCTAAACAATATGCAATTGGCCAGTCAAGACCTCTGGAAAATTTGAAGGACACCAAGATCAAATTTGCAGATATCAAGAAGCTCCAGCAAAACAACAAATTTTGTTCCCTCTTTCAACACTTCTACCCGTGTAAGGACTTAAAGAAAGTTAGGTTTTTCCCCTAATCTTTTTCATTTTTCATGTGATCCAGTTTTTAATTATCTCCTAGTTTTGTTCTCATTCATTATACTCATAATTGTTTAAAATATTTTTTATTTGCTTCCAGAATTCTGGCATATTTTCATAAACCTTTATTTGATTTTCAGACATATTATGGTTTTTATATTGTGCTTATACTCACACATTTCTTAATGTTTTCTCTCCCTTGGGGGAACTTCAAGCTTTTACTTTTGGAGAAACTTTTATTACAGAAAGGGGTTTTTTTTGCATTATTGACTTGGTTTTCAACATTTATAACTTCTGTGATACTCTGAGGTATATCTGAGATGTCCTGAAAGCAAGAATCATAGAAATTTCTTCCATAATAGCAGCCCTAAATTTCCTACCATCCATAGACAGATAAAAGAAGGGGATGTTGGTAGCCACAGTTTCCAGATTTTCTGGTGACAGTGACAAATCTGGGGGTCTTCTCGCTTACAATGGGAAGTGCTGGAGAAAATTAGGTTTCTCCAGTGTTGCTAGCATTGGTTCCACTTCAATCATTCCCTGCTTCTCATCAGGATTTAGAGGACCCTAGCTGGTTTTACTTCAAACTTTTTGCCTTTTGCTGCTTGTTGATATTGATGCTCTTTCATTTCTCCATCAAATGGAAGAGAAGATTCCAGAATAGAGAAAAACAGGCTCTTGGCTGTTGACAAGACTAATGTTACCAATACCAGGATTAGAATTTGGACTAGAATGGGCGAGGCTAATGGAACCTGTTTTTCCTACCCTACCGCCTGCCTTTCAGTTCTTTCACTAACATTGATTTTAGGTTATGTGCAGTGAGTGATGCCTAACATTTATTTATAGCACAATGGTTATTCTTTATCTTTCTGCTGCCCTGAACCAGGCTAATTTCTTGCAGATAGCAAGGCTGCATCGCATTTAGAATGAACCTAGGTGAACAGGAAATGGTGTCCTGGGCAGCTGTTGGCAAAGACAACATAGAACAGAGAGGAATGTTATATGAACATTAAAATTCAATGGCTATTAGGTGGTTGCATTATCCAGAAAGAAGGTTTTGTGATCTTTCAACAAAAACTTCTAATGACCACTGCCAGAGAGATGGGTAAGTGTAACTGATAGGTGCGCAGGTAGTCATGTCATAAAATCAAATAAAGGCTGATTGTAAGTGGCTATAAATAATTTTTTTCAGGTTTTTTGGTCAGTCTCAGCTGTACTTACTATATTTTGCAAACTCTAATCAATTATTTTTAAGAGGTATTCTGTGGGGGGATAGAATGTAAGAGAATGGAGATGGTGCAGGGGGCAATCTCACCCCTGAGGAACTGCAGCTGGGCTAATCACCAAAGATTAGGAGCAGGCCTGCCCTTAATAGGCCACAGCTGTGTCCAATAAGGATGAGTGCCATAAAAGACTGGGCTAGCTCATCGAGAACAGTGTTGGAGTTTGTTGGCTGTGCTGTGAGGAAGATGGAGTCAGTGTGCTGTGAGGAGCTGTCTGTGAGAAATCACCAAGAAGGGATGGAACTTTCACAATATGATGACAACAGTATTCCAGTGGCACAAATTAGAAAAAAAAAAAAGAGATTATGCTCTTACTATTAAAAAAGGTGTTTGCTTGACTCTCTGGACTAAGCCAGACGTGGTGGACTTTTCTCTAGGGGTGGTTCTAGGTTGGAATGGAGCACCACCTCCCTCGTAGGCAGCACGGGAGTTATATTCATTTAGTTCAAGAATATGCTAGTTTTAGCTTAATGGCAATCATCTTGTGATGTACCCCAGTAATGAAACCACTTCAAAGTCATCATTGTGGTATCTAGGATGATTATTTGCCCTTTTAATTATGTGACCTGCCACTGAAGTGCTTTATTGGTATTATGCATTCCATTTTGGTTACCTAGAAGTCTGCCCAATTTATTAATAGTGTTAATGGAAAAAAGATTCCTAAGTAATTGCAAAATGCTCTCAACTATTTATCTTAGTGTGTTTAATGCAGCATTTACCCTAATATTTTGTGAAACTGATTCTGTGTTGGTTTTTTTGATCATGATATAGCTAGGAAATAGATCTATCACTTTTGCTTTTTAAAGGAGAGTGAAAATGCTTATGTGTTTTTTGAGTCTTAAGTATCATTTGCTCTCTTGACCTTCACTAAGAAAAAGACATCACCTCTCTGGAGAATTTTGCTATTTCTGGAGCGTGCCACGAGATGTCAGTGTTTAAGAATATTATTTTTGTCACAACCTGCTAATAGAAGCCCTGTTCTCTGCGTTATTTAAGGTTCAATGGCTAGCAGCAGTTTTTTGTATTTTGGAATTAAAAATAGAAACTGATTGATTCTCTCTCTAGCAAAAATGGAAAATAAATATTTTCTGTAAAAATAAATAAAATATTGTGTAAGGAAAACTAAAAGAAAAAGTAAAACAAATCAAATACTCAGTTGTTCCCCTGGAACTGCCTTTTACTCCTTTCCCCAACAATAGCACCATAAGCAAACCTTTTTGGGTTTTGTTCCTAGTGGATATTTAGTCACTTGATGGGGTTTTGACTTGGTTTGGGTTGGGTTTTTTTGGGTTTTTTTTTTTTCAATAGAAATTACAAACAACACTGTAGCTCCTGGGTTTAGTGAAAGACAGAAGCTAAGTCAAGCCCAGGTCTGATGCTGCGTATCTCAAACAAGAACAGATTTGAAGTTAGAAAATATAGAACTGTGGACTTCATTTCGTTAAGGTGAAAACCCATACTAATTAGCACCACAATACAGCAATTGCCTGAATAGAAAAGGTTTGAGTCATTGAGGTGGGGGAAAAAAGGCAGTGGATGAACAGGTGGCAATAGGATCTTTCTAAGGTCTTCGCTGAAATTCAAATAAGTATTTTTTGCAACGAAATGGCATTAAATGTTTTTCCCTCAGGCTTTAGTGGCCTGTGTCTGCCTCTGTCTGCAGCTCTAAACTAGTTTCATGAAGGTGAAAATACATTATGAAATGTTCCAGTTTGAGAGTAATTTCCCAGGTAGGTATGCTATTAGTAAGTAGATAAAGTTGTCACATGAGCTGTAAAGAATCAGGAACATTGACTTTAAGATAGGTACTTATTAGACCAGAGGCACTATTTTTTTTTTCAGCTGGAATTTAAAATTCTTATTGTCCTCTAGCAACTGGAGTACATAAAACCAGATTAGTATATATGGTATATAATGTACATGGAAGGCATCCTTCAGTATTTATGGAAAAAAGAATGAAAAAATGGCCAATATTTCCAAACTGGAGTCTAACATGAGCCTGATGAATCAAAAGCATTAAAGGCAATTTACATTTAATAGTCTGGAAATAAAAGTAACTGTATTCAGTTAGAGCTAGCTGGTACCATCACCAAGGCAAAGACACATTAGCTTTTAATAGAGGTGGGTTTTTAATGTACATAATTTGGTATATATTCCCTTCCACTGCTAAAGAGGCTGAAATTAAACCATTTTTAAAAAAGAAAACTTGAAATGAAAATTTTTTTCTCTCTGGTACTGATGTAAGGACTCCAAGTCATGAGTCTAATGTCCTGGGTTTTACACCATTTCTTCTTACAAAACAGCAACCACTGTCTTCTGCAGAATTTCTGATTTGTAGTTCCCACTTCCCACTACACTTCCATGGTGCAGACTTTTAAATGGCTCCTCTAAGAGGGGAGTGCTTGCCCAAAGTGAACAGATGTTCACCCAGTCACATCAAATGAGATCCTGCTCCTCTTAGACCAGCTGCATTTTCTACAGTCACCTACTGGCTTCTGATTCCACAATTTCACTTTCTTCCTTCTGAAATGATAACTGAGTTGTGAATACACAAGGCAGGTAAAGAAATAGTGAAATGGAAAGGAGTTAATATAACTTTTTCTATGTGTACATACTTAAATTTCAAAATACCTGCTTGTCTTATATATCTGTCTCTTCAAGTAACTGTTGTCAGGAAAAGATTCTTTAAAATAATCTTTGTGTGTATCTATATATATGTATATATATTTCTTTATCTAAAACATTCGCTAACAAAAATATCCTCAGAGGAAGCAAAATGTTTCTACATTTTACTCTCACAGAAAAGAAAACCATAAGAAATTCAGCAGACTTTGAAGCACCCAAAAGTGCTGTGGTGATTGATAATCAGCTCAGTTTACTTGCAGAAGTGTGTCTGTCCCAGCTCAGAGGGGAATGTATGACTGGTTCAGCTTATCTGCTGCTTACCATGATCTGCTGCTGATCTAACATACAAAAGAGAACTGTGTTGAGATAGCCACCGTTCTTTGGATTTGCATCAGAAGTCTCTTTATCCAAACATTATTAAAAAAGATTTTGACATGCGTATGTTAATCCTCTGAAGCAAGTTCTCTACTTCCTCTGCTTACCAACAGCTGGGGGTTTTCATGCTCTGAAAATGCGTTTTCCCTCAAAATAGTCAATACAGCTTAGCACAGAATTGCAATGTTGTAAATGGCTGCACAGTTTGACTGTTTTAATCAGCAACAGGAGGATATTGCACTTGATGGAAACCATTATTTTCACAAAAACACACTAATATTACAGTAACAGGAGAGCAATAAGGAAACAAGTAATTTCCATATGCACTGCTGACTTACACTTACAAAAGCACATATATAGACATATGTATATACATTTATAACATTATTTTTGGACACTAGAATGAGTCTCATCAGGATTTTGGACAATTTATATCAGGTTTGCTTGATTTATATCTTGATTTGCTAGAATTTTTTTATAGCATGTTTTCTATGTAGGAAAAAAGAATCTTAAAACACCTGAAAAAAATTATCTTAGATTTTTTTTCTCACTTCCCTCCCTGCACCTCCCTTTTTTTCCCTCTATTGATGATATTGGACTCACTCTGACAGAGAAGGATTATTCCTCAAACATGTAATTTCCTGTGGAGCCCTATGGAGGCAGTGAGTGATCAGTGAATTGCTTCTGCCCTAAAGCTCAGAGGGAAAATCTTCTTGGACTTGAACCACTCATGCATTGTTGTCATCCTTTTGAGGAGCACCATATGCGGTAAGAGCCCTGGTCTGACCTCTGTGGTTGCTGTGAAACTTCAGGATGTCAGAGTTGCATGTCCTGAGGCTGTAAAGTGCCCCTGGTGGGCACTGGGCCCTCACCTCAGATGCAGTATACATGTATTGGGTAATTTGGCATTATGGCCATTGACCTGGAGTGCTGTACTCCAACATGCTATTTTGAAAATATTTCTCAATAAACAAATACAGTCTTCACCTGGACACATTAGCTGTAGATGTGTCTGCTAAGTAGGGCAGCTGAAAGAGATCCTGTGATTTCTAAATTAAGTTCCAGTCCCACCATCATTCTGATGTTAACATTGAATATTCATGATACTGAACCTTGATGGCTCCTTCCCATGGGACTTGGCTGCTGAATCTCAGCACTTAGGCTGAAATGGCACAGACTCAAAAGTAGGATTTAAAGCGTTTTTTCAATTTTATGTCTATACTGGATAATTTGTAGCTTCCATCTACTGCTTACACTTATCTCTGTGAAGGCAAAGCTGTGACCATTTTCCATGAAGGAATTAAAAGTGTTTTGTCCTGCCACTACTGTGCTGTCATTACTACTGTAAAGGCCAAGCAATAAATACATATAAAATGTGAGTTTGTAACTTTTTGGTATATTTTGGGAAAAAAATTTACAGCTAAGATAATGAGCCATAAAATACAGAATAAAAATAATAAGGCAACAGAATTTAGTTTAAAAATATGAAATAATTTTTTCTTACTGAAATAAAAATAGCAAGGAGAAAATGTTAGAAGGGTGAAATGAGAAAACCAACAAGGCTTAAATTATTTTTTTCTTCTGCATGTTTGAGAAAGTCTGCACGTTCCTGTAGCCACTCTTGTGGCAGTCAAGGGAAACTGCCAAGTGTTCCCACAACCTGGAGAGAACACAAACACGGATGTTAACTCATTAGCAAGTGATGATAGAAACAGTCACCTCTACAAGTTTCTCGCAGCATGGTGTCTTCTGTACTTGGTGGAAAAACATTGTGTCTGAGTTAAAAGGATTTATATTCCTCAGAAGATTTGTGTTTTAGGAAAAGGAATTTGAATTCAGTTGTAATATAAAGAGCAAATGAAGTTGTGTTGTCTCCAAGCTTTGCTGTTTTCTCATTTCAGTTGAAAGATGACTCACTATCCTGTAAGTAGATCACCTACAAATTACAGCAGTATCTGCTGTAGATTGAGTACTATCTTATAATTAAAATACAGGGATTCCAAATATTTTCCTACCATGTCTCTGTAGACCAAAATCCAATTTTTTTTTTTTTTTTTCCCAGATAAAATGAGCAGCTGACTACTCTAGTTCTAATACTACCCTTCAGGAGGATGCCTGCCTGTGTCCCACAAGGTTTTCTTCTATATTTATCATGAAATTTGAGAATGATAATGACAGTATTTGCAAAGGAGAGACTTTAAGAATGATAGTTGAAATCCATATTAAGTGCATATAATGAATGTTCAGTACTCTCAGATATATAATAATTCCTTGAGCAATAAATTAAATCTGGTATCATTCTCAGCTTTCAACAAGCTTGAGAAGTGTTGATGTTTCCAAGGTTCACTGCCATATAACAACTTTCATTAAAAGTAAGTTTAAAAATCTACTACCTTTTCAATTACAAACTCTGTAAAATTTTAAAACTCAGCTGTAAAATTTCAAAAATAGACAAACAGGTTCACAAGGTCACAGGTAGCAGGTATTTTTTTCCTATGATTTTAGGAAAAATAATTTATGCCCCTTTTATTTTAAAAGCACTAAGGTTGACCTGCTGCTGCTGCAATCTATTTTTAATGCTGACACAGAGGTACATCTTGGAGTGATGTGGGATGAAAAAGCTGAGAACAATGAGAATGAGAAGAAGAGAGTCTTTTGAAAGAGGAGCTCATATTCCCAACCTATTAACCTCTAGTTAGCTTTTTTGTTGCTGTTAATTGAGGGTAATAATGTGAGGGTTATTTAACACTTTGAGAGCAGAAACTATGTGACAAATATTTGACATTATAAATTGAATCCTCTTCACACAAAGAAAAAATTGTACTCATGTGTTTTATTGCACTTAGTTATGATTAATTTTATAATCATAGTCTCATCAAGGCTGGAAGGAGACCTACAAGATCACCCAGCCAGCACAGTCACTGTAATCCCTGAATCACTAAATCCCATCAAGTGCCAGATCCAGATGCCTCTTGAACACCTCCAGGGATGGTGACTCCATCACTTCCCTGGGAAACCTATTTCAATGCCTGACCACTGTGACAACGAAAAATTCTTCTCTAATATTTAATCTGAATGTCCCTTGTCTCACCTCAAGGCCATTTCCTCTGATCGTCTTGCTGAAGGCATGGCAGAAGAGAGTGACCACCACCTCACTATAACCTCCTTTCAGGTAGTTATAGAGAGAGATGAAGTCCCCCTTTTCTCCAGGTTAAACAAACACAGCTCCCTCAGCCATTCCCGGTGTTTTCCAGACCCCTCACAAGCTATAGACATTTTGTGAAGAGCATGGCTTATCTGTGTCACTCTTCATGAGTATAAGCTTCATAATATATCTGGAACATATAAAGTGCTGATTTGAGCTTTGGCATTGACATCAAGATATTATCATTAGCTTAGAAATGTGCAACATAAAAAACTGAAGGAACACAACACTGAACGCTTCAGAATCCATTAACAATAATGAGTTTCTTCACTCATTCTGGTGATGTTGCCTCCTGTTTGCATTAGGAATCCTCTGGACTGCAGGTACAGCTTAGTCAGGATGCTGCGTATAACTGATGCACATCTTCCCTTACTTATCCCTATAGATGTTCCCAAAAAGACTCCCAAATAAGCTACTAAGGTTTCTAAAAAAACCTTTGAATATTACTTTATCATTTTGCTACACTAATTTATAGAAGGCTCCAACATACTTTGCCTCCCCGAAAGAATAAGGGTACACTACAGACTGTGGGAAACTATTCAGGTAGATGAGGATGGAGGGAGGAGGTGAAGACAGTAGTCACATCAGGTAGCTCTAATAAGCACCTAGGAGAGTTGGTCTTTGAAGTCAGCTTTGAAAGAGTCAGCTATTGATAAGGCAAATCAGTGAGGGGATTAAGGAAGGGGCAACATGAAGCTCAGAGGTTGTATCTCCTCAGTGCCCATGTACCTAACTCCAGTAAATAATTGCATGATGTCTTACAATCCATATGTTTTGCCATGACAAGCCGTGATCAGATACATTTTATCTTTTGAAATAGCTGTCAGTCAGAAAACTAAACTAATTTGGATTAGTAAATAGGCTTTTCAAAGTCGTGTTGAGGATTACTGTCAGAAGAATTACTCTTTTCTTTCAATAAGGCAAGCAGCCGCATTTTATTTGGACATTGAACCCAAATGCAGAAGACACTCACTGTATTATATCCTACACTAGTAATTAACTCTCTCTAACCTCCCTGTAATGCAAATTTCTAGGAATCAGTCTGAGATGACACCATGGCAAGAAATTCTTAAAGCTTCTGTATCAGTAATTTGTTACACTTCTATCTTTGCTATGTTCATTTGTATTTCAAGTTAGAGTTTTCTCAAGGAGGGGATGATATTTTCTTTTGACTTGGAGCTGGTTTGAATTACAGCTCTAGTTTGATATTTACTACACAATTGCTTTTCTAAAACAATTAATTACATACTTTATTTTAAAGTATGCTTTATATTTCATAACTCCAGGTACAATAAAGATGAATGGATATTAGTTTTTTTTTAATTAAGATCAGTCTAACAATTTGGTACAAATCCATGTGTGGAAAGACAATATTACCAATTTTTATAATTTGCTCTGTAAAAGCTTATTTGTAGATGACTATTTCTAGATTTACTATTTCTATGGTGAAAAAAATGTTATAGGAGAATTATGTTCCTTGACAAATCTATTAGAAGCTCACACAAGTACAGTATGAATTATTGCCATCTTATGAATAATGTGGTAAATTTGCTGGGTGACATCTGCTCTGTGTAAACTGTCCTGTGCATGATCCAGCTCTGTCTGACAGGCCTGGTAGCACATCTCTTCACAAGAGATATGCAAACATCTTCAAACTGTCGTCATACACACAAAAAGGCTAAATTGTATTTGAGTGCTACTTTGTTATGTGTTCAATGTAACATTGCTGTAAATTTTTTAACATTCAAATAAGCATCTTTCAGTTGAATGGAATGTTTACACTGTGTTCATTCCCCCATCAACTAACCATTACTATGACTAAACCACCAGGGTAGTTAAAAGGCCAGTAGCACCCATTTGAGGAGAGTAAATTTAATTCTTTTGGTTTTTAACATAAATTGAAAAGTTGGCTTGCCACATCTCAAACTCTACATCTACCATCCCCCCAAAACACAGAATAACAGAAAGTGATAATGAAACAGCAATGCAGCAAAGTTGTGCATGAACTGCCAAAACCAAGTTTAATGTAATATTGAGGTATCATACTTGAAGTATTTCAATGTTCATAAGTTAAACAAAACAGAAAAAAATGGAATCACTGTCCCTAGATGTGTCCAGGAAATGTGTACATGTGACATAGGGACACAGTTTCGTGGTGAACATGGTGGTGCTAATTTAGTATCTTGACTCAATTATCTTAAAGGTCTTTTCCAAATGGAAAAAATTCTGTGACTCTATGATCCTTCCATATTTCCTTTCCTGGTATTTCACCAGTGGTGGGAAATGAGAAAGGAACTTCTAAGACTTCTTAAAATAGTGTTATGTTCCCCAAAAATTTCAGTGATGCTTAAAAAATTCATGGCAGCATTCCAAATATTAGCTGAATGAATTAATGTAGTAGGAAGGAAAGCAACTCTGGATTTCTTAATAGTCTTAATAGCCTTGCTGAATATTTCCCTTTCTTTGCTCTTTAATAATATTTTCAGTTTTGGATTTCTTTTAAAACTGGTCATATGAGATTTCATTCACTGTTTTTCTCTGATTTTTTTTTTAACATGGGTAATAGCAAATAATCTCATGTCAGAAGCTTTTGCTTTGTCTGAGTTTAATTATTTTCCTACCAATTATTATATTTTGTTTATAATACTCAATTCCAGAAGCATTTATATGCACGTGCTCAAGAAATTTTGAGTAATTCCTCAGCTCTTCAAAAAAATTGAAATTCCTGCAACCTCATTTTACTTGAAATTCATTTAATTCACATTTCCAATTTAAAGACACAGCAGAGAATTTAGTTAAGAGATTTTAAAGACCTGACTACCGTAAGATTTCTCCCTGTGACCTTACATAAAAGAGTTATTTAAGTGTGTTGTTCAACTTCCTTGTCTTGTGTTCAGGTTGGTGTCATGTGAAGAACAAGATTTGTCTCAAGTAAGGACAATGGTTCTCTTGGGAGAGGAAATGGTTGGTCCCTGTTTTCAACATGATTCATGTCAGATACAGCATTACAAAGACAACAATAAAGCTTTCATCTGAACTGAGGAAGAGCTTTAGTGCCCTTGGGAAAATGCTGTACTCATTGTTTTCTAAAGCTTTTCTCTTTTCATATACACATCCAACAAAAAAATATATCTAATAGGATTCAGAATCTTAGTCAAATAAGAAATAAGTGATCTGTATGGTTCCTCTCTCTCAGTGATACGGCATATGTGCTCCTCTCCCAGCAAATTGATTTTGTCCAGCACCTTCACTCTCCAGGAGTGGCTGTGCCTTGCCCCTTCACCATAGATATTACAATGTCAAGCATATTGACATTATATATCCTTCTTTAACAATCTATACCAGCCTGTGAAACAAGTGAGCATATGATGCAGGGATTCAAATTATCTTACTGTTGCTAGAGCATCTAGGGGTATACACACAGTTTTGGGGATCTGTCTGGTATTCTGTGACATTTCAAGTACAGTGAGCTAGGTCCATATCTATTTTGCACAGTTTATGTCTATAAGAAAGATTCAGACTTTGTGAAGCACATATTTTCTGGAGTAATAGGAATATAACAGTTTCTTTTCTAGTAACCTGTGGAGGAATTCAGTTTGAAAATCTTCATGTGTGATAAAGAACATAATATTTTTTTAAACCTCTTATTATATGAATTAAGGCTGCTAGGGAAGATATATTAACCATCCTGCCCACAGCTTATGTACCACACCTTAATCAAAAATACAGAATCAGAACTGGAACATGTAACTTTGTCCTTTGTTTAAGTTCACCTATATTTCTCAGCTATCTGAATTTTGTGTCAATGTGCTGCTTATTTTCATGGCACTTGAATGATTGCCCCACAAAATTAAGAACTGAAAATCACAAGGTGAGTGAGGATTCAAATTTTTGATTCATATTTTCTACAGAGATAGGATACACTTTAAGAAATAACACAATTTAAGAAATTATCATTTGAATGTTGTTTTGATGAAAAAAAATTTTATGCAGTCCACACTTTTTATTTTGCATAATTAACTTTACCAAAAATAAAGCTTTTCCTTTAGTTTATTCTTCTTGCTCAGAATCAGTGTCTACACTAGGTTGCCAATTGTCATATTATTTTTAGCTTTTTAATCCAAAACTATTACTATGTTCAATATACATAGGAATAAAGACTGAAAGGAATTTCAGGGATCTTTTATACCAATATTCCACATTTGAAGCCTTTTATGCTGTAATATTTTTCATAAACTTTGTAAGCTTCATATAGAATCAGTTTCCTTTTGCCACCCCTAACTCCCAATGGTAACATTTCCTGACCCCCTTTTCTCTAATAGTTTAATCTATGTGTATTCATGACCACTGAATGTACTTCTGCTCCTCTGACAGCATTGTTCTTTGTCTTGAATAGATTTTTTCCCCTCTTTGCAATTTTCCCTTACTAATGTATTTATAGAAAACAATTAACTCAATCCTCACAGTCTTTGTTTTACTGGGCTAAATCCTTATGCCTTTGTGCTCTCATAATCTCTTCTGATAAAAAAGGCTCTCTTGGTCATACATTATTTTATAAATTTATTTGCATTTTTTCTATATTCTAAAAATTCTTATATGATCACAGGTTTTTTGCAGAGAGAGTGTTTACACTTGGGTGTTTTTAAAACTTTTCTACCCTTTTTTGAGAAATACTTGTCTGGTAAGGTATACAACTTCGTCTGTAATTTATGCTTGGCTCAGAATCAAAAAAATATTGTGAGCTTTTTGCTTAGTCATTTTCAGTTGATGACAGGCCGATCAGAAAATGTCTTGATTAGTCCCTTCTGATTAGTCATCTCTATCACAAAACTATCTAATTTTTCATAGAGCTTAAATGCATGACTTGAACAAAAAAAAAAAAAAAAAAAACCAAACCAAAAACAAAACACCTTATTGGTGTTAATCATTGATATTTCCAATTCTTTTTGAGTGGAATCCCATTTTCCCTCTCTGTAGTTATGCCTGTGAGGGATAGGAACATTGCAGCTATGCACTCCACCCTAGGATGCCCCTCTCCTATTTTGGCCATAACCAAAGTTTGCAAAGAGGCAAACAGCTTTTCTCAGTTCTGCTGCTATGTCTGGCAGCTCTGTTGAAAAGTCTTACCTAGGATCATGGAATCTGACAATTGAAAATTGTTCTCGTATCCTCAAATCCCAGTCTGATCTCCTTGTGCCTCTGACTGGACTATACCTCTCAAGCTCACAACTTTTCTGTAGGTGGTATTAAATGATTTTGTATAAAAACAGTGTCTCTGTGTGCCTACGTGTATCTGTAGCTGAATATGGAAAGTAACACAGGGATTCTGGATGCAATTACCTTTCAGTCTTTCAGATTAATTTGTGCAGTGTGTCAGTTATTTTTTCATCTTCCTTTCCTCTTTGCCTTCAAAGTAAAATATAAAATCTGTAAACCCTGAATGCAGACTTTATTCCGTATTCTACTGATCTTTCTGGGAATGTAGGTTGTAAGAGATGTTACACCTTTTGCCAGACTCTAGGCGATAAATCATTGGTTAGCTATGAAGAAGGAGGCTGCCTTGTTGTGATGTACACATTTAAAAAATCTCCTGTGTATGACTTGATGGTCTACTTTAAATCAGAATATCAACTTAGGATGTCATGACTTTTACTTCTGCCTTTCAAATTTGAGATTTTGGAATGGATTCTTTGAAACTAAAGTTACCACAAAAAATTCTATTGACATGAATACACATTACCTCACATTAGTTTATTCAGAATAATTTGTTGAACTGCACCACTGCATACTTACACTTAGACTTGTTCTTACTGTGCCTTGATTTAGCTGAAAGCGATGTAATCTAGATTGAAGTCTAACCATAATGATACACTATATCATTTAAGAAAAAGATAATTTAGTTTAAACCAGAGTTAGACTCAATAACTGGAGGAATATAGTCCTCTTATTACTCATGTTTAGTTTGCTATAATCTTCACTGATTGGAAGCAGCACACCAGCATTTAACCTAATAGCATACTCTTTTCCTAATGGCTGGTTCCTTTTGGTTTTGGGAGACAGAGACAGTAAAAGCCATGAAAGTCTCACAAAGCTATGATGCACTGGGAATAGTTCAAAAACAGAGTCCATAAGTGGTGACCAAAACTCAGAACAGAAAGCAGGAGAAGAGCAAAAGTTCTCTGCAGCTGGCAATTCCTTTGAACTCTCCCCACAGTAAAACAGACTTTAAAGGAGAGTGCACAGTTCAAGAATTTCTGTATTTTTTCTTGCAACTGAACCCTTACAAAAACTGCCAGAGCCAATAGACATTTATTTAATCCTGTGTTCATTGCTCATTACTGACAGGATTGATAGGTATTTTAAGGCTATTGGGCTCCTGTGTTTGCTCATCAGCTGGTAAGAAGGGCAGATAGTTGATGGACAGCATTCAGGCAAGTAATCCATAAAGTGAGAGCATAGGTGATTTAAGAAACAACAGCTGTGAATAAAAAGAGATGGTTTGTGCTAAGATAAGGTGTGTATTTGCCAGGCTTGGATACAATAACTTTTTCTTGGGTGGATGGGCAATGATCAGTTTTGAGTCATAGTGACAAGTTCCATCAGGGCAGGTACAGCTGGCAGATCTCCTAACATAGGGGAATTTTTTTTTTTTTTCTGAGAAGGTCACTTAGTGGTTTCTGTGTTAAAAGAACAAAGCCACTTCTGGGAATAATAAAAAGACCATTATGTGGCAGAGCTCTGCAAGCCTCCAAAAGGTTTGAATTCTCATATTAGGGAAGCCTCCCCAAGCCTTTTCTGTCCTATGGAAAAAAGGTATCCTGGAAATTTGTACTCTGATAATGATTGCACTGGAAGGCAAACTTTCACCATGAGAGATGGCCTAAGAAGACAGTTTGAGACTGATTGCTAGAGGCAACCTTGAATGCTTAAACAGGCAGATCATGATGGGAGTCAGTGATGGAGTTTAGTCCTCTCTGTCCTCATTAGGCTTGGATAAATAAGCTTATCTGGTGAGTGCAGAGCAGTTTTTCACTTAAGGCTTCTGTGATCCATGTTCAAAACACAAGGATATAGCATGCTCAGAAAAGTGTGAGGTTAGCCTGAACAATGTCTAGGAATTGCACTTGTGGTTTTATGTGGAAATAGAAATGAAAACAACATCAAAGCCAGATCTGTTTTAGAATACAAAAAATAAAGTTTTCTGAATAGGATGGGAAATTCAGCCTGAGCCACTGCATCAGGTCTTGAAAATCTCATATTAAACAAATCCTAGAGACAAAAAGGCAAGTCATGCTGGAGATCTCTTAATGCCCAAACCTTAAGCAGAGAGTTGGATTTGGATGGATCTTGTCTGGTGTGTTAGGCCATCCCCAGCTTGTAAAGCTTCAGACTTGTAGGCTCAATATTGGCATAGACTAATGGGAAGATTTAAAAGAAATGATACTGGCAAGGAAATGCACAGAAAAACTCTGCTTGCATGAGGTGTTCTGAGAGTTTGAAAAAATATAGGGAAGCCAGAATGACTGCAATCAAAATTAAATATTTTTCAAGTGTCTTTACATAATAACAAAGCCTATTTAAACGGGAAGATATATAAATAGCTCAGGGCTAAAACAACAGTATAAGAAGTTGCAAATAAAAACTAATGACACATCTATAAATGGATTGAATCTCTTTCAGAGAGATAGAAAACAAAACAAAAAAAAAACACTAAGGCTTGTGAAAAGACATTTGAAACATAAAGTACAAATAATTTTGGCGAAGTCCATTTTAAAGTGCCTTTGTTAAAGAGAAAAAAGGAAAGAATAGGCACAGAATAGGATTAGAAGTAAGAGAATAATCACCACAAATACTTGCGGTATTTTTGTCTTGTGTTTTTTTATAATTTTTTGGCTTCAGGTTTTAGCTTGTAGCTTTCAATATGATGTGGAATGCCCAAAGGACTTAGCAGAGGGAGGCTGATGAACAGCGTTCCCATAAGTGGGTTTTAATAAAAAAATCTTTGTGGCTGATAATCCCTTTGAAAAGTAGAGCTTTCAAATATATCCAAGATCTTCATCTCTTGGGAATTTTTGTGATTGGGAGATGGAAGTGTTTTCCTTCTGGGGGTAGTATTTTGTATTTTATATTTCCCTTTCATTCTCAGGTTGGAAAATCTGCTAAGAAATTGAAAGCAAACTCCATGGGGGGTTTTCAGAATCAAACTGTGGAAAAGAAATCCATTTTTTACAAAATGTTTTTAATGCCTGAATATTTAGGATATTGTTAACTACAACCATTTAAACAGTTCTAAAAAAAAATTGGAAAAAGTAATCATTTTACATCAGTCAAAAAGAATTTAGTTTGAGTTTCATGAAAGCAGTTATTTGGCAGGAAAAAAACCATGCAATCTAGATGTTCATATTTGTCTCAGTAATTTTTTAAACTTTTTTTCAAATACTTGTATATTTTCATTAACTTTTTCTTCATGTATGCCATTATAGCATTATGAATCAGTTCTGATGAATATACGTAATTACAGTCAGCATATGTGGATTTACAGAACATGATCTTCACCAAATATGCCTCCTCAGCTCTGCTACAAAGCACAAGCTCTGAGTTCTTTAGTTAGTAGATTTGTCTACTAGCAAAAGATGGCAGAATGCCTCCCACTGAGCCTTCTCCATTCAAATTGCCCAAGTGACAATATGTCCCACTGGCAAACAATTGCTGTTTTACAGCCACCTCTTCCCCTCTTTTTAAAAAATTGCTGAAGCTTGAAAATCCTTGTTTTAGTCTGAACCATGGAGTGTACACATTAAAAAAAAAAAAAAAAACACGTTGTTTTTATCTCTGATTTTTCACCAATAAACCCGCTGTTTCCTCTTTTCCTGAGAATAAGAAAGCAATTACATCTGTAATACGGTTAAACTCAGAGGCCTAAGCTAGGTGAAAACTGGAAATAACTGAAGATTGTATTCTGTCTGTATAACAGTCTAGAAGCTTAACTGACTTTCAATGCCACACAGAAATTTTTATCTAAGTGAGGAAGAGCTAAGACATGGCCTGATGCTGACCTGAGGAACTGTGAAGAGGAATAGGTGTAGACCAAAATTAGGAATTTGGCAAAATTTTATATTTCAAAAGCAACCACACCTGTCAAAATTAGACTTTGACACACTCTGATGTTGTTCTAGATCTAAAATATCTACTTTTATACAGATAAAATGCAAAAGTTTTTTAGTATTATCATGTAACAAAACTTTTTTTCCTGGGTATTAGTATAAAAACTAAAAGAAATAACCAAAAGCATAGTTTATGGTCATAGTATAATAGAAAAGTATTAGAATATTTGTAAATTTATGGGGATACATAGTTTATATTATTTTTGTTAATAGCAGTGGTGGGGAAAAATGCAAATTTCATAATGAAATATGTTAATGACACTTTGAAACTAGGAGTTGGATTTCATATGCTTTGTCCTATGCCCTTGGAATATAATATATAATATTAATAAGAGAGTGATAAGTAATCAATGTGAGGAAAAAGGGATGATTTTCAATAACAAGTCTTTTAGGTGTAGGCTTGGAGCACACTGTATGTAAGCAGAAGAAGAGGAATTGGACTTGTTTGATTAACTGCTTATGTAACAACTGTTGGCTGTAAAAGCTCATGGCTGTAAAAAGGAAATTGTTTTAAGCCAGGCAAGATACATCCAGAAAAGATATAGAAAAAAAATCTATTTGTGGAAGCCTGACATAATTCCATGTGAAAGGAACTCTTTTTACTCAGATGTCATCACCCTTCAAAAATGTTTAAGGCTGAAACAGATTGAGAGGAAGATATGTAAGCTCTGAAAGTGGAGGACCTATTTTTAGATCCAAGATGAATATTCCTTCTCTTGTGTGACTGGGAGAGATGATGACTGAGAGGAAATGGTTCCTTGGGTGTTCTAACAAAAATATGGAATCTATGCATCCATCCACCACAGTCACAAATTTTAAGATATTTGTTGGCAGCTGAGGCCTGCAAGAGAAGATTTTATTTTGAAATTTTACCTTCAGGTAAAATTCATTCAGTGGCACAATAACATTTACCTTTAGTACACTCTGGTTTATCTGAGTCTGTATTCATAGAAGTAATTGCATTAATGGATTGGCCATAACTGGAAAGTTATGGCCAATCCATTAATGGACAAATGGTCTTCACCTTTCAAGATTTGTTGATTTTTCTGTTGTTGTTGTGTTCCCCTAATGAGACAATATTTTCTGAAATGCTGGTGGTAAATTTTGGGCTGAGTTCCTGTATACATCAAGGACTACAAGCTGTTAAACATGTGTAGAAAAGTGAGATAAAGATTTCAGAAATGGGAAGGGAAAGTACTGCTATGTCTTTGTTCTTCCCTCTAGTGCTCTGCATTTTTTGTGATCTTTAAAAAAGATTATTTTATGGGAAACCTGCCATTATGAAGTTTCTTGGAGATTCCAGGTGCAGTTGTCATGATGTAGCTCCTAAGAGTGGTTAATAATGCAGATGTTATTTCACCCTTGGCTGAAATATTTGAAGTTCATGGCCTTCAGTGTAAGCACGCTAACAACTTGCTTGTTTTTAATTGTATTTTCAGACTTCAAAGGAAAGTGGGTTATGTCTGGTCCCAGTACATTTTCAAAACAACATTGCAGTCCTGTAGTCTAAATGACTATATTCTCCTCTTATACAAAGCATAAGCAAAAGCGTTGACAAAGACCACTTGCTATCATGGTGTTAGGAGGAATTTTTCCCCTTTCTCTGCTCCCACAGTTTATGCCCCTTCTGCTTCTTGAGATTTAGGCTCTTTAAATCATCACCAGAAGAAAAAAAAAAAGTAAGGAACTGTCATTATCATATTTTGTAAAAATAATATTAATTTACCATCTGAAAATATTCTAGGGCACCTGAAATAAGTTGTGGAATTAGGTTGCTTTCATTAAAACCTAAAAGTAATTATAAAAGAAAAAGGTGTGTTGAAAGAAATTAAAGTCTCAATGCAATCATGAGCCTGGAGACCTAGAGATTTGATTAATGAAACATTTCAAGGGGATCTGATAAATGAAGTAAGCATTTTAATTTAATTATACTAGAAAACCAAAATGTTTAAAACACAGTCTTACTATTTCACTCAATACAAACAATTATATTCTTCCTAAAATATTATCTACTACCTCTTTTTCCTAAAGTACAACAACCAGTGAGAAATTTTTTCATGTCTGCTGATTTAGAGTGATCCCAGGGAACACAATACATACAAACAGCAAGCTTAGAATATTAACGTTTCTTTGGGTATGATTGAGTCTTCACTTTGAGGAAACATATGGCAAACTTTAAATGTGTAGCACTTAACCAGAAAATATTTTACGCACAATTCTTTCTGTACATTCTTTTTAACTCACCTGTAGCAGCCAGTAAGGTACAGAGAAGTTACCTAGAGCTGTTAATTCAGATGTTAAGTACATTAGCTTACACTGAACAGAATCATAAATAGTCTCTGTAAAGTTCTTAATTCAAAGACTGTGTTGGTCAATGAGGGATTATAAGAAACACACTTTAAATTTTTATTTTCATCATCTTTATATTTCATCAGTTTATCACATGCTCATTTATTCTCAGTTTGTCTTCAAAGTTTTAGATTCCACAAAGAAAGAAGCTTACAATTACTCTATATGAATTTCACTTATTCAAAGATTTCAATAGATGCATCTGAACAAGTATTTATGTTCAGTTATCATTGTGAATCCTAGGTACTATAGAAAGCTTTCCATTATTAGTAGACACTTTCCACAGTTTCTGAACAACAAAATACTTTATTCTGATGATTTTTTTTCCCCTGGAGCAGTGAAGCTCAAAGGCAAAGCTTCTAATGCCAAAGCAGCCTTCTGATACAAAGATTTGCAGCAATATTCCTTAATAAGAAATATTAATATACCTTGACAAAAATCTTGTTATTCTCTACTCTGACTATGGTGTTTATTCTGAAGTTCAAGGTGTTTTCTTAACCCTCCATTGAAGCACTCAGTAGATTCTCAATCTCTTTTATGGGACAAGAATTCTTTCTGTTCTCCCACAGCTCACTACTGTACAAACATATTTTTTTCAAGCTAATTTTGAACTTGCAGTAGTCTGGTGTTGTATTGATCCATTTTTTGACTACTAGGTGGTCTGTTATCCTGGAGGAAGGTGTGTTGCAAGATTATTTCCTCTGTTCTACCCACCACATATTTTCATAAAATTAATAAGTCTATAGTTTTGAAAAAAGTAGTTCTGCTCTACTTCACATACATATAGAGCATTCTATTTATCTGTTGTTTTTTTTAAAATAACACATAATTCTTATTACCAAAGATAACTAGGAGCTATTAAAAACAGCAGTAATAACCTATTTTAGCTGCCATCTGCCTCTTAAAAAGGTTGTGAGTTACGAACCGGAAGTAAATGTTCAATACAGATAAATTAATTCAGCCATAAAACTTAATCTCAATTAACCTATGGCTCCCCCACCACTGACAAAAGATAGAAACTAGGGGGGGTTGGAACACCATGCATCTTCCTAACTGAAATTAATAAATTATTGCAATGAGTTTGTACAACCAGGGCTTTAGAACCTGTTATTGTGAGAAATAAGTCATACTGATGATTGTCTATCTATTCAGATTCTTAAGGAGGCATTTCTAGTTAAGTCTTCTCGACGTCTAAGTCTTCTAAGGAGACCTAAATCTAGTTGCCATCATTCATTTTTTTCAAGTTAATTCCAGAGCAGTGTTTTGATTAGATTGTTCTTCCATTCTCCACTTTCCTCTAGCACTAGTCAGTTTCAAGAATTCCTGAGGTGCTAAAAAGAAATTTATTTTGGTTAGTGAAAAAATTGCTCAGTAACGGAGCAGGCCTTTTAGAACACCTTTCCTCCAGTTTATTTGGCCTAGGAGGGGTAACTGAAAAACTGCTTCTCTTCAGGACTAAGGTGTGGATCAAGCTTATGATCCAAGCCACTAAAGGACATATGTATCAGCTGGAGATTTTTTAAACCCTAATCCCGACCATGATCATATTGTGATATGCCATTATGTTGCAGGGAGCCTGCACTTAGAAGAAAGTGAAAGACAAATTAAGAGTTCTAGCAAATGATTGATGAACTCTACTGAAACTAATGCTTATTTGCAGACGTAATCAACACTCCAAAGGGAGCAGCAGAATTTTTGTAGTAACTACTTTGTAAGGATGAAATTATTTTGGACAGTGTCTACAGTCTATCAAAACACATGTGGATCTCTTTTTAATGATAAAATCAATATACCATTCTGCTTTACATCTTCTTTTCTACAGCTATATCTCAGTCTGAGTTTATGCCCTGGAAATACTCTCATTTCAGTCACACAATAAATATATACAAGTGAGGAAAGTGCAAGCAGTTGAGAAGCATGGCACGACCAACATTTCATAAATATGATTTGTCTTCCATCATGAGTGTGTTTAACAAAGTTCATAAATACACCCAACTGAAAAGAATAATAAAAAGAATAAAAAGAAAAATGGGTAAAAAGCAAGAAAAAATAAAAGGAAAAAGGAAAAGAACAAAAAATTAAAAGAAAAATAAGAAAAAAAGAAATGAGCACTTTTACCAGTTAGTATCTCAGTTAATTCAGCTTGTGTAAGCATGGAGAAGCAAGGTGCATTTTAAACTGCCCTATGACCAAATATTTGTTTACAGAGGCAATTTATTTTACATGTTTGAAATATTTGTTTATGGAGATACATGAATCACAAAGAATAATGATAAATTCTAGTTCCTAGACAGAGAGTTTGTTTTAGAGTTGCTAAAGGAGAATATAACCAATTCATCCTTCTCTCCTCCTGTCTCTCATTTTTGTGCCCTGTAGAGATTGTTTTTCTTGACTTTTATGTCACCTTTATTGTTGTCTTAGAGATTTTAAAGAATTCATATTTTATGGGATTATTTGTACAGGTTTTTTTAAGACAGTTTTGATTCTGAGGCTAAGAACCACATTGCATTGAAGATATAATTCATACTTTATTATTATAGCTGTATATATTTGATGTATATTATTTGGACATTTCATTGGGGATTTTAGTATAGCAGTTTCTTCTAAATATTAGTGTTGTATCAACCACACAAAAAATCCTGTTAGAAAAAATGTTAAAAAAGTAAAGCAAACTAATTTGAACAAAGCTTTGAAAAATTTCAGTATACAATCAACATAATTGTGCAAAATCATGCCTTTTTGTGGTTGATAACAGTATCTGGAGACTGCAGTATACAAAAAGTGAGCTGCATGAAAAAGTAACTCTTGGTCTGAGCAACAAGGAAAAAGAAAGTTCCATCTAATATAAAGTGAATGTCAAGGCATTTGCATAGGAGGGAGAAGGTTCTGAACTTTTTATTGTGCTATTTAAAACATGACCTTTGCTTCTATGCTGCAATTGTTAATGTAGGTGGCAAAGTAGATTACTAGCAGAGACTCCAAATCAGACAGGACAAACCTTCAGAGACTAACATAATTTACTTTCAAAGTCCATATGCATTTCCTCAGACCTGCATTACCAGAGTAATCTGCTACACATAAAAAGGAAGAAGTAATAACTTCCCTTTGTTTGCAGACCTAATGATCAATGCTATACTCCCAAGTGCTGAAACCCTCTGCTAGTCTCAGTTTGGTGGAGAAAGGTTTTTATTTGAGGTATATGAAAATGAATTAAAATGTCCTTGATTTGCCCAGTCATTATTTGGTAAAATCAAAGAATCTTGTGCAATGTGTTGAAGAAAAAATCTCTTACAAAGAAAAAGAAATTATGTTTATGTTCATATGACCTATTGACCATGCACATTTATAATTTAGTATGACAGAACACCTGAAAGATGACAGTGATACTGGCATGAAAGTTTACTTAGGTGGATGGATAAGCTCAGTGTCTAATTTTGAGACATCAAATGATCTTTTTACATATCACATAAAGAGCCAAATACCTTATGTTTTTTATGCGTATAAAAATTTTGTGCCACTGGCTCTTTGAATTAGTCTTCCATAGCCATGAAAAGGATATAGAGTATTTGAGGAATTTTATTCTGTTTCAATATAAAAATTCTGCAAGAATAGTTTGTGTCCCAACTTTTATACTTTTTTTTCTACTATGATGTACTGTGATAATGGACTTTTTGGAGAAAGAATTGAACACAAAAGGCATAACTGATATTGTATTTTAATTCCTACCTGGAAATTTCCAAACTGTTTTCAAATTCAAAGTGTGTATAATGTTCCAAAATCTCTGTATGTATCTTAAAATGCTCTCCAACATTTAAATATTGAACATATTTAGGTAAAGGGGAAAAATAAAAGACCACACTTATGCAAAAATAGTTTTTCCTGAATAACTAAAATCCTTAAGGAGAAAGTAGGGAGCAGGAGATATATATGTTCATATAATAGGATCTTTGCCATACAAGGCAAATCTGTTCTTAATCGTGAAATAAATTCCAGTTCCATTTGGGCATAACTTTTTCCTGGAACAATTGTTCATGTACCAAAAGGTACATGAAGGCAGGTAAAACCTTTTGAAGTTCTTTTGAAGTTCTTTTTCTTTCAGAAACCTTTTTTCATTTTAGCTACCATAATAACAATTGTTTTAACAGAATCCATTGTCAGTTTTGGAGGCATATGCTGTGTGATGAGAAAGATCTTTGACTAATTGGTATAGTGCAAGATGTCTCTATAATTCTGATATACTCCCTAAAAATAAACACTGTTAGATGTTATGTCCATATTGAATCTTAGTAAAGCATTACCTATGTCAATATTTCACAGTATTCAACAATAAAATTGACCAAGAGAAAATTACTTGTGTTAATGCTTTTAGAGTCTTCCTAATTGCAGGTAGTCCAACTTAGTCAAAAGTGGTTAAGTGTCAAATGAAGAGCAGGAAATAATGTCCTCTAAAACTGGACTAAAGAGACATATTTTAAGTATTTTAGAACAACATCAATATTATTGTTTTCTTTGGCTTACGGGAGGATCCAAGAAATAATAGGCCCATCTGTCTTACTTCAGTAACTGGGAAATTTATGGAATGAATTCTCCTGGGTCAGGCACAAGCCAGATGAACCACATGATTGGGGGAAAAACAATATGAATTCAGGAAGGGAAAATATATTTCACAAACTAATTGCCTTCTATGACAAAGTGACCAGTTCACTTGCTGTGGGGCAAGGTGGGCATTGTCTACCTGGATTTCTCCAAGGCTTTTGACATGTTTACCCAAGTTTCCTTCTGGACAGAGTGATGTGGTACGATCCACAGACATGTGGTCCGTGTGGTGGGTGGGGATCTGGCTGACAGGGTGCACCCAGAGGGTGGTGGTGAGAGCTTCTTTTCAAACTGGAACCTACCAGAAGTGGACTCTCAAAGGGATCTGTGTGGTGCCCAAAGCTGCTTAAGATCTTGACAAGTTCTGTACCCTGATAAAGTTCGTCAATGATATCAAACTGATTGAGGAAGTAGACACTTCAGAAGGGACAGAGACCCAGCAGGAAGACATGAAATTATTTCCTGTAGCCCTGTAGCAGGACAGGGCTACAGGAAGAGTGGATTCACCAGAACCTCGTTAAATTCAAAAAGGACAAGTGTAAGGTCTTGCCTATGGGAAAATATAATCCAGGAATGTAGCATGGTCAAAGATTTACCAGACCTTTAGAAAGGAACCTGGTGGTCCTGGTGGACAAAAAGATCAATATGAATGAGTATTGTGCTGTTCAAGCACTGAAAGCCAACAGGATGCTGCGTTGCATCAAAAAGAATGTCATCACCAGCAGGGATGCACTCTATCCACTTGTCAGGCCCCACCTGGAATACTGTGTTTGATTTTAGTTCTGACGATACAAAAAAGATGCAGACAGGCTGGAAAGGGTCACAAAAATGATCTAAGGACTGGGAAGCCTGACATACAAGGAAAATGAACTGGGTTTATTTAGCTTTGAGAAAAAATTATTTAGGGGAGACCTTATTACCATGTTGTTGTATTTAAATGGTGGTTATAAAGAAGATAAAGGACTTCCTTTTTACAAGGAGTCACATGGAAAAGACAAAGAATATAGGTACAAGTGACTCCTGTACAGATTCCAAGTGGACAGAAAGGGAAAATATTTCCCAATGAAAACAATCAGCCATTGGAATAGTCTCCCCAGGGAAGTGGTGGGTTCCCCATATTGGTCACTTTTAAGATTCATCTGTATAGGAGGGTGCTGAGCCATCTTGTGCAAACTCTGCTTTTGCCAAAAAAATTTGGACCAGATGATCCTTGAGGACCTCTCCAGCCTAGTATTCTATGGTTCTATGATTACAAGTATGTCATTTAGTGAACCATCAGAAACAACACTATGGAATCTAAAGAACAAGCATCTGCTGTTTTGTCTAAGTTTTAGTGGATTACTATCTATCAGCTAGTCTGTAATTCTGGTTAGAAATTATTTGAGATTTATGGCTTTTTTGTATGATTCATTATCTTACATTACTTGAATTCAATCAGACCAAAAATCTCTATTCTAGCGACAAATTTGCCAGTAGTGCAATACAATAATTGCACTTCACTGAATCAAGTCATGTACTTTATACTGGATTGGCAGATTTAAATAATAAGGTTAATCTAAGAAGCTCCAGTGCACGCAATGTACTTCTTAGTTTAGTGTACTGTAATTCTGGTTCATGTCACATAAAATAGATGATAGCTTACAAAGATATTTACTTGATTGTTTGACAAGAAATAATTTTATTCTGTAATTCCCGAAAACATGTATCTTCAAGAGAAATGAATAGTAGACCAAATCTTAATGAAAATGCATTGTAAAGGATCATTAAGACTGCTGACTTTGTCCAGTGAATCTTTTTGCATGCTCTAGAGGTGAATTTAATGCCTAAAGCAGAACAGAGACATTCATTAATGCTGTTTCTTTTATTATTAAAGAGAGAATGAACAGAAGTAATTAATAAACAATAGTTTACTGAAGAGCTTTCAACAGAAATTAACCTTTTTAATAATTTATAAGGTAGTATCAGCTATAATAGTATTGTGTTTCACCCAAAATTGGTGTTGAAACTTGTCTTCAAATTAACTTTTCAGAACACATTAAAGACAGACAGACACATCAAAGTTTTAAGCTTAGTTCACAGAAGGTATTTCTTACTGAATTTTGTGATCTGCAATCTTCTCAAGTTAGACAGAAAGGAAAGATATAGGTAGTGTAGAATAATCTCAAAGTGATAACAGTTGGGAAATGGCACGCAGAAATCAAGATACAGAGATCGTAAAGAAGTTTTCTTGCTCTGACCACAGGATAATAGAATAATAAAAAAAGATTCTGTTTTATAGATTTTTTTTGCTATTAACTGTATTGCTGCATTTACAGGTACCTTAACTTCTGGCTGGTGACAGTGTGTTAGACAATAAATGTATTGAATTTGGGCTTTTATGCAATAACATGGGATGAATATACACATGTTGTCATCCTCGCCAAAAAAAACCAACAACATAAACATAGCCCAGAATAAAAACAACCAATAACCAACCAATCAACCATCTAACCCAGCAACAAGGACCACAGCCTGAGGTGAAGCCTGAATGCAGTCGCATTCTGCCTCCAGCTTAATTCTTGTCACAGGGCTCTGGGTGTCATCCCAGTACATCAACATCATCTGACATGAACAACAGTCACAACAATGAAGACTCACAGACTACTGACCTTCCTGGTGATTAACAATGCAAACAACAGAATGATCTCATAGGAAGTTTTGATGTCCTGGAAATGTGTACCTTTTGATAACTCCTTTTGCTCTTAACACTGATTTCTGCAGTTACTACATGCTTCATTTGTCGTAGCAATGTCACCTGAAAATAACAACAGGGATTTCTATGTTAGGTGAACTTTGCTGCCATTTACTTCCTTTGCTCAGAAAAACAGATGCCTTTCCTTCCTCTAACTGTACTGAGTCACAATTTTTCCAGTGTCTTGATTTGGTCACTCGCTAACTCATTTTTTGATTTGGATGATGCTTTTTGAAACTCCAGCTCATGACCATGAGCAGTGAACAGCAGCTATCAGCGCTGAATGATCTACATTTTTTTTCATTGAGAATGTTGCATATTTAAAAATTTAATGGTGAACAATGTAGTTTTGTCTATTTTTCTAACTTTTTGGTTTAAAATCTGCTTTTTCTAATAGGGATTCAATTTATGTTTCAGATGAGTACAGCTGTTGTCTTTCCTTACAAAGGTCTTTCAGCCCTTAGATTAATTTAAAAAATAATTTTAAAAATCAAGTAATTATGGAAAAGGCTCTTTTAAAAGTCTTCATAAACATGTCCTTATTATTGCGATTACTGCTAAAAGTGGTTAACTACTCTTAAGCAGGCATCTTCCCCACTCATGATGAACTGGAGTTAAATTCTAATTCCTCTGCACTCTAGCATATTACTCTTTATTTTCCTCCTGTCAATGACGGCTGAATATTTAGACCTCTTTAGCAGGCATTAATACTGCTTATGTCATGTGTTATAAATGAAAACACCAGGAAATATATGATAGTTCTTTATGTTCTTTTCCTAGAGCTTTCATTGACAAGAGGTGAGCCAATATTATGTCATTTCTGTTGTGTCTGACAGTTAAATTCTGCTTAGCTACTTCTGGTTTTAAGGCTTCTACAGAAGACGTGTTGGGCTTGAGTAGAAAGGATGGCTCAGCAGTTGAGATATTGATCTAAGACTATGGAACCCTGGGTAAACCAATTTTGTGTCTTAATATTCCAACCTTCAGGTGGGAAATAATATTTTCTAATCCTATGAGCATTCTGTAAGAAGATAAATTATAGAGGTATTAATTTTTAAAGAATGGTGATTAAGTGAATCACATTATTCCATCAGAAAGTTGTCATTTCAACCCTTCTATCTTTTCCATCAGATTCAAATGACGGCTCCAATTCTCTTCTCTTGATTTAATGAAAAAATGGTTAGAATAGCATATTTTCAATGAAGTTCACTTTATAGCTGCTTTAGAGTACACAAAAGTCAGATATGACAAAGATACATGTCTTTTGTTGACTAATCTTTTTTCTTCACCAATACGATTGGGAAGGAAAAGCACTGTATAAGTAAGGAAAATTAGTTTGTCGAATACCAGGTCATGAGAAGAACACCAGAAGAACCTGGCATTATTCCTTGTTCAGGGATTTTTTTTTTTTCCTTCTTGTTGGCAGAACATGCTTTAGCTTTTTACATATCAGGTGTACTTTTAGAGGCTTTATACAATCTCAGGTATGTGTGTAAATATATTCTTGAAAACTAGTTAACACCTGACCCTTCATTTTGAGAATGGACTAATAAATAGCAATCACAAAAGGCTGCTTTTTTTCTGTCTTTGAAACCATTTATCTACATTTTAATCTTGAAGAAATTTGTCTGCATCAGACTGTTACAAGTACATTGCCTGCCTTCAATAGCGGATTTGTTTTTTTACTAGGCTTAGCATATTTTTAAAAGCATAAAGCATTTCTTCAAGTTGCTGATCATGCTCTGTGTGAAAACGCCTACCTCAAGGCATTTCCTAAACTAGAAATACAGAACACAGAGAAATATTTCACAACGTACTGCATTAAATATAGGATATTTTCTTTCTGAAAGAGGAATATTTGCTTAAATTGAAGACATTTATGAAAGATTTATTTGTGGTATAAGCTTTCCGAGCTGTCTGTTTTGCAGCAGGTCACAGATAGGCTACTGAGGAGGGCCTTTAAGCCAGAGGAGAACCTAATTCTATTGCAAGAAGCTCTATTCAAATTTTACCAAAACAAAGATGATAAAAAAATTAGTTTTTGTTTATTTGTGGTGAGAATGTGTCAGCAGCTAAAAAAAATTAATGAACATAAATTTTTTAAGATAAATGCAGTGGTTCAGTCAACAGTGAAACATACAGGGAAGGAATTAAGGGATGACAGAAGGGAAGAGTTCCACAAGTCATGGATAGCCCAGTGCATTAAGAGTTTTGCCTCCTTATATCAAGAACAAAGGGTGAATTTACTCCCTGAGCCTTACCCTGTGTCCCATGCCAGGGCTGTATAAACTCATTCCAAAGTACTGAAGTATCACATCATCAAAAAAGAGATTTTCTGGAGAAAGAAGGTAGGAGTGGGGAACTTTTCTTCTCTTTTGGCTTGTCAACTGAAGCCATCTAATTTCTTATGTTTCAGAAAGAAACATCCCTTACTGACAGAGAGCAGGTGTTATTCACTGAACCTGGCTTCACTGTGTGCAAGAAGTGCCCACAGAATATTCCAGCTGAGAAGCAATGGGGTCAGGTTGCTGCATTGCAGAGAATTTAACATTTTTCTGAGTCACTACAGCTCATATAACTTTAGTACAATATTGTTTTCTATGCCCTTTACAAAACCCAATGTATTTATTTAATTAGTAACACCACACTTAGGTAAATGAATTCTGTGGCATGCATATCAGTTTCATGTGAGTTTTGAATTTTCTTCCTTTTTAGTGATGGATTTTACAATATTTTTTTCCTTTTTTTAATTTTGAAGAATATATAAACACTTTGTATTTTTTTGGAGGGGGTGAATTCTATGAAAGGTGCAAAATTATGGGAGTCAGTTAGTAAGAGAATGATGTTCTGATTCAAAAAGAACTACACCAAGACTAGGTCTTATAAAAAAGAATTTTCATTAAAAAGCATAGAAACAACACAGTTCATAGACTCATCTTTTGTGACAGCTAAAATTCTAAAGCAAGTCCATCTTGTTCCTTTAAATAGTTTTTGTTTTTTTTCATGATGTTTGAAGCTCTCAGCAAAAATCCAGAGGGAAATCCTATACTTAGGGTCCATTCTTAAAGAAAGTCCACCCATTTTGTTGGCTTTTCTTCAAAAGTCTGTCTTTCTAATATTCAACATTCTTGATTCTTTCAATCAGGAAATTTGACTAGATACCAGAAGAGACAATCATCACAGCAGAACATCATCATACTGATAAGCAAACTGGTACATCTTACTTGATCAGCAACTGAATTCTGCAAGCTTTTTTATTTAAGTCCCTGCATTTTTGATTTTTTTTTTGGTGGTGGGGGGAGAGTTGGGTTTTTTTGATTATTTGTTAAACTGAATGTATTCTTTCAGTTTTCTTGGTTTATATTTTCAAGAAAGACAGGAAATAGTCCACATTTTCCCCTGAAATATACTTCTGAAAAATCTAGTTAATTTCCCCTTTTTAGTCCTTTTTCATGTTAAGTCTTGAGAAGGCAAATACCTTAACGCTTGTCACATGTTTCAACCATACTGATTGCACACAATATGTGGCAAATGCAACAATTTTGAAAGCACAGTAGTTTATAAATCTGTAACTAGGCAACTTAGTCACGTAGTAATTCATAATGGGTTTCACAATTTTTATTTGTGTTTTAAAATTTTAGCAAAATGCTCCAATGAGTTTGTTGAAGTATTTAATTTATATATGTTGCTTGATTTGGGAAGTGTCTCAGCTGTATGCTACACACAGACATCATCTGTCTCTCAAGTAACAGAAATGCTCCTGTGCAGTAACCCTCACTGGGTATTTTTGGAAATTATTCCTACATTTACAGAGGTGGACACATGGCAATTTCGGCTGAGCACAAAAAGCAGTGTGTGATCTAGAAAATGGGGAAATTATAGGATCCTTGAAAAGAAGATCACCATTTTTCCTGTTATTCAACATGCAACAACTGTCCCTCTTTGCTAATATTGACTAGCTAAGGAATTACCTATACCATTCTTACTTTCTATGTAATTAGTCTTTTAAAACCCTTCTGAGCTATGTCATTGCTGCATGACATTGTTAAGACAAGGTGAAGGTTTTATGAAGCTCCTTGGATATGAGCCCCACTGTCCACACAAATATACATTATAGAGTAAATACATATATATATTTTTATTCATATCCATATATATATAGTATGTATATATATATACACACACACCTATAAGATAATTTTGGTGTCGATTCAGCTGTTAAATTTGTACTCCATGCTGACAATTACTCTGTTTCCTTGTCATGAATTTAGTAAATGTGTCTTTCACATACTCGATTCTCAGGTAGAGGGCTTACTGTAATATATATACTAAAAATACAGTCCCTACACCTTCTGTACATTACTGGGATCTTTTTTATCTTGTGAAGCAGTCATTTTATTGCTCCTTGGAGATAGCAGTAATTTCATTCTGTTTCAGATTAAAAGCTGCTGCACCAAGATGATCTAACTTCAGTTTCTCTTGCTTTTTAAAAACTTTAAATTGCTTCAACACAGTGACAAAGTGGAGAGGGCTTAATTGCTTACCTGACACCCTTCATAGCCAATTTCTTAACAAGCCTGAGGAGGGGTGTTGGAGAAAAATCACTTATGTACACTGCAGAACAAATCCATTATTTAAAACAAATTAGCAGTACATGTTCCTTCCAAAAATTTTGTTCCATTTTCTTCCTTTAGGGTGCAATTTCATGAACGATTTAGCCAATTCAAATGTGGGTTGCAAGAAATAGAAAAAGACAGCTTCACTCTTTTTCTCCTGCAACACGGGTCCTTTTTTGCCATTTCACATCAGGTTAGGTTTTTTCAGTACTACTTACCTCAAGCCATTCCCTCATGTAACTTTTTAAGTAACAAATTATTTAAGAAAACACAGTTGTATTTACATATAAACCTGTTCCTGGGGAGCAATCCTATGTATGCTGGCTTTTTTTAGTCCCTACTTTTGCAATTTTCATCAAATTTCCTTAGACTCTAACATTTGAAATTGTTTTGTCATTAAGCCTGGAGCATTCAGCATAAATGCCTATTTTGATTTTCTGAAAAGGTTGATTTCCATTAAAATAGCCTTAAAGACTTTTAGTGACAAAGGAACAGCTTTCAGCTTCACTAAATTCTGCTGAATTTCTGGTCTTTCTCTTTTATAACCTCAAAAGCAGTACTTTTTGCATGTGGTAATCAAAATTTTACAGTCATATTATGCAATCCTACCTATGCCTTTTAATATCATATTGTTTAACTTTTAAATGCTCTCAGAAGACTACAGTTTTCTTCATTTTTTTTCACAAAAAAACCTTAAAAGTGTTTTTTCAGTGTTCCTTTTGTCATTCTCTTCACTAAAGAATAACCAAACCAGTCTTAGTCACTCTTGTGATTTTAGCATTACCCTTCTTTTAGGGTAACTCTCTTTTAGAGAGTCTATTGCCATTAGAGAGTCCATGGCCGTATGGCACTCCCTGTTCTATTGAATTGTGTCATCTTTATTTAATAAGATATTATGCTCTGTCACACTCTTGTGATGGTTTTCCAGTGCACAACTAATTATGTTGCCTTCTGTGTCTTTGAAATTTTACTGTCTCTTCAAGGCACACTGATGCTCTTTTATTTTTGTTTTCGGTTTTGGATTAAAAAAAATATCTGTGGCTAAATGACCACTGTTTTGGTCTTCTTTCTGTATGTTTTCTGGTTTTTCCATTTGCCTTTAAAAATGCTTCATCCGAGAATGCTATGCATTAAACTTATTTTCTTTATTGCTTTTAATCCTTCTTGCTTTTTTTCCCCCTTATATAAGCTTCTGCAACATGAAATGTATTTATTTTCATTTTTGTAATTTTTACTGGAATCTGCAGCTTAAAATTTTTTTTCCATTTAGACAGTATTGCTCTAAACCCTAGGAGATCCTTTGGCTAGCATTCCTCTAGGGAACCACTGGTCTTGACACAATTCAGTTCATTCATGGAATACTCACTCCAAGTTCTTCAGGAACTATAAGAGAAAGAAACCTGTAAAACAAACCATCCCAAGAACCACACACCAAATCATGGCAATGAAATCTTGGCTTTTCCTGTCAGGTTCACCCTTCCTAGGTGGTAAAGTTTGCTGAACTTCCTATTTCCTCCCCTCTTGGGATCAGAAGAGCAACTTGTGGTGATTTATTCATATAGTCGGAGAAACAGCAAAACATACAGCTGGTAAACAGCTGGCTAAAAAAAAAAGCCAGCACATCTATTCAATTAGTAGCTTGAATTCAGATTGTTGGCCACAACCTCCTTTGTATTCAGTATGCATTCACATCTTACACTACATATTTGCCAGCTGCCTACAGATCTTATGTACATATTTTACATGTATGTACAGTAATCGTGCTACAGGCATGGTTATTTGCTCATCAAAGATCCTAGTCTCTGTGTGAAACCATTCCAGATTATTTTTATAATTAGTAATAGCTGCAATGTAGTCTAGTTTGATTGCCAAAATGTGTCTTCCTTTTCCTTTTAGCCTGGCAGCGTCAGCATTGCTGAGTATTATTCAGGACAAGTACAGAACCTCAGCTGAAGCCTTTACAAATACAAAAAAACCTAAACAATTTGGTATGTTGCAAAAGACAAAATTGAAGTTTTTTGATTTCATGTTTATAATTGGGCCAATAGTCATTTGAAGACATGTACAGGAGCCTGAACTGAGCACTTAATTTATCCTTAGCCCAGAGTCCAAGGAATTCTTATAATACTTGTATCCCTTAAATGTTCAGATCTTCATAAAGATTAAAATAAAACTCAACCTCTTATGGGAAGAGAGTGGCTTGTCTTGGAAAATGCTTTTTTTCCTAAGAAAGGAAACACTGAAATATATTTTTTAATATCTTCATAAACATAAAATCATGAAAACTAATAGTTAATTTACAACAAAATCTGATTTGTGTAACATATACCTATAAAGACTGTTGACACAATTATGTAACAGGATTTCCAATGAAGAAATTTAAGATACAGCATGGTATAAGCCATTGAAATGACTGATAACTGAGACAATAAAAAAAAAAATAATTCAAACACTTTTTTCATAAAGTAAGGAAGATATTATTATATTATTAGAGTTTTGGGGGTTTTTTGAACCCCATGTCATTAATTTTTTTCATACATGGGAGTCTGTGGGTTATGAGGTAAACTACCATATGTTCTGCTGAAATATTTGGTTTATGACAAGGGAATGGAAAGGTACAGAAATGTACACAATTTAGACTACAAATAGGTAGATATTTTATTTATACATTCTTTTTTTAAATGCTATATGTTAGTAAAAAAAATCAAAACAACTTTGCAATAAACATTTTTTCCCCTAATATGACCAGTAAGTAGAAAATATAAAATTTAAAATACTTATGTCTTAGGGACAAGATGATTCATTCTCCAAAAATACAAAACAAGTCTAAATTTAGGTAATAGTTTTGAGGATAATAGAGGAATTTCATTATTGAAAGAATGTATAACACTGTAGAGTATGGGACAGGAAACCTCTAGTGAAAGGGAGTTTCATTTTATTTTTAATAAGAGTAGCCAGTGTGTGCAGAGATCCACAGCAAAATTTACTTTTCTGCTAAAAAAACCCTGTATTCTTTGTTTCCAGACATCCTCTCTATGACTAATTTTACTTGCATTGTACAACAATGATACTCTGAACTCCCTTGGGACTGGCTACCACCTGAGTCTTGTTGCTGATTCTTAAAAGCCTTTCAAAAATAAGTTCTCTTTTTTCTTTCAAAGTAAAATCACACTTTGTCTTCATTAAAATGATGAACTTAATATTTTAACCTAAGATAACTATATTCAGTTGAATTTTCTCATGAGGGAAAGCCATTGTCATTTAACCTCTCATTGCCTGCTAAGGTACATTTGGTGCCATTCATTCATACTCAGAAGCAGAATATCATTCAAATGTGGGGAATTATTTCTATTTCTTTTCCTGTGTAGGTCAGTTTTTTGAAGCCATTCCTGATGTTACATAAGTATAGCTTATATATTTTAGATTTTCACTTAGTCTACATTACTGTGAAAAGTAAAGAAGCTGACTGTATAGCACAAGTACACCTTTAACAGCAATAGGGCAAACCAAAATAAGGTGGACTGAAAGAATCTGACATCATGGCTAGAAAGGGAATATATTAATGAAATTATTTACTATTTGGAGAAAAATAGAGAAGTCTACTTTTCATTTTCTTCCCCTTCTAGTGTCATATTTATAAGGAATAAACAGCACCTTCAATTTCATGCAAGCAAACTTCCAGTTATTCAGGTGGTATCAATTTCTGCAGCACTCTTGACTGTGAGTTTTTGCAGTTGCAGGACAAATGGGAATGATTCTGTATTGTGTCTATATATTGTAAGGAAAGCCCCTGGGAAAAATCTGGGGATGCTACACTGATCTGGTCCATCCTGGTTTTGATGTGTGCGACTGAGAGCTGGGACCAGATGTAGGAACCTCTGGTGGTTTAACCCCAGGCAGCCACCAGGCCCCACACAGACTCTCATTCACTCCCCCACCAGCAGGATTGGAGAGCAAATTGGAAGAGTAAAAGGAAGAGAAATCGTGGGCTGAATTAAGGATAGAAGAATAAGGAAAGCAAAAGCCATACACAGAAGCAAGGCAAAACAAGAAACTAATTCACCATTTCCCATGGGAAGGTGCTCGGCCATTTCCAGGAGAGGAGGGCCCCATCACAGGTAACAGTGACTTGGCCTGACAAACACCATCACTCCAAATGATCCCCTCTTCCTCCTTCTCTCTCCCACTTAATATACAGAGCATGATGTCACATGATGTGGAAAATCCCTTTGGTCAGTTTGGGTCACCTGTCCTGGCTGTGTCTCCTCCCAGTCTCCCAGGCACCTCCAACTTCCTTGTCCACATGCCTGTACAGAAAGCAGAAAAGGCCTTGGCTCTCTGCAAGCCCTGCTCAAAAATAACAAAACCATCTCTATATTTATCAAATCTGTGTTCAGCGTGACTCCAAAACTCAGCTCCATACCAGGCACTGGGAAGAAAATTAACTTTTACCCTAGCCAAAGCCAGCACAGAACCCAAAAGCTTAGTCCTTGCAAATGGTAACAAGGGCAGGGTGAGAACTTATAGAAGACTAAATTATACTTTCCCCTGAACGATGAGGAGAGCTGGATGAATTATTTTTGTCTAATCCAAGTGTGTACTCCAACCATGTAACTGACTGGCATGACATGGGACAGGACATGTTGAATAAATTGCGGTATTCAAAGAAAAAAGTGTCTCGTCCTTAATTTCTACCAACAGATTCTTTTGATAAAGTTTCCTACCATCCTGTAAGGATCCTAATTTCCACCTGCTTGAGATGGCATAAGCCACTTTCTGAAGTTGCCTACCATTTTTATTTGTCTCAAAGAACAGCTTTACAATGTGGCAGTTTCCAATCTGTTGTAGATTGCGAAACTTGTGTGCATTTCTGTTTTTTTCCTGGAACAACATGAGCTCTCTTGAGCAGCTAATTTAGCATCTGAAAGGCTGTTCTTTTTTATTGTTATTTCTTTCTTACCAGAAAGACTCTGCATGCTATAAGTCATTATGCCTTTAAGACAAAGAACTTGTTCTAATAACACTTTTTTTTTAATATTAAGCTTTGTCTTGTTCTTTTTTTAGAGTTCAGGAAAACAACCAGCTATTTTTTCAAAGAACAAAAGAGGAAGAAAAAATGGGTGGGCTAAAATAATTAATCCTAGTTCAAAACATTTGAATATGTAAAAGCTCATAGAAGCCACATTTTACAAAAAATAAATACTTAGATGCTGATTCATTCAGTTAAATGGAGAACTGTCCATCAGATTGGCATTTTTTTAATGTAGTAAAATACAAAATAACATGATGACAGGAAATTAAAGTTAAATTAGTTTCATAATAGACAGTAAAATCTTTTTCTTCTCTTAAAACGAAGGGAAGAAACAAAAAGGGGCATACAGTTTAGACAAAAGATTATTATTACCACTCTGCTTTGACAACTACTTTTAATAAAGTAACTTGAATCTTCATCTTGTGGTATGTCATTTTCTCATTTACTCCTGGCCTACTTGACAAAGAAATGACAGCAAAGTAGCAAAGTAATCTAGAAGTTTAAATACTACTCAGAAGAGGTCATCAGAGCATTATTACCAATACAGCTATGAAAACTCCATGAATCCATAATAAAAAACATTTTTTATGATCTTGGATTTTAGAGCATCTATTTCTTCATGAAGACAAATGTTGGCATGGAGATGTTCTTTACCTAAGAATTTCTGTCTCAGAGGAATAGAAATCTCACCACTTTCTCTTGGTTCATTCAAAAAGACAAGCCTGGGGTGTTTAGGATTCAAACTGAAACAAGTTTTACATTCTATCAAGTTTGACATTTTAAGGGTCAAAAGTGAATTTAGCTCAAGTCAAATGAAATAGAGGAAAGATTTCCAGTCTACATAGTAACACCCTAAATGCTTTTCCTCTTCACAACTGTTGACATTCTCAGCATCAGACACCATGGTCACTTCTGGAGCTTGGAGGGGTTTTTCCCTCTGTTTGGTTGTTTTTGTTTCCCCACCATCATGGTTTTCCTCCTTCTTTCAGGACATAAATCAAGGTGCAAATGTGTAGCTGTTGTACCAGTCAATGTACACCAAGCACTCACCATTCAATGTGGGGAGAGCATGGGGTTTCCACAAGAGAGGTGAGCCAAAAAATATCCTGGAAAAGCAAAAGATAGCATGGAGTTATTAAAATGTTTCTGTGATTAGTGGCTGGCTATATGAGAGAGCTCAGAAGTCCTGGTGGTTTTAGGCACTTGCACTTAGGGCCAGCAGTTTTATTGCAGCAGCTGAAGTGATTTGAGTGTCAATGACTGGTTCTAGTTAACTGATCTTTCTATTTTTTTTTTCTTAACTATTGAACTGATGTATAAGGCAAAACATCTTTGTGCTGTCAGTTTGTTTCTCTTTCCCATTTTCACTGTAATTTGCTTATTCAGTGGGTATTAAAATAGCACCTGGAAATACAAGGTGACAAAATGAAATCATATAGCTTTTCATAAAAAACCCATAACATATCCTTAGGGGTTTTTTTACCTGAAACTTGGGCTAATGGTATTCTCAATGATAAGAAGATAAGTACAACAACTAGCCTTACTCAGCTAAATATGGGGATTTTAATGAGTCATCCAATCTCTCTTTACCTCCAGGCTGCATTGATTCCACAAATCTTCTTTCCTTAATGAATGAGCATAAAGTATAACACCTGTGATTCAATGGCATTTTGACACCTTGTTCCTCTTCAGCATTCAACTCAGAGCCATGCTGTATCTGTTGTTTCAAGAGAGAGCAGTCCAAAAGCTCATTGCCTGGTATACATCTGCCATCAATATCCTTTCAACATGCATAGCTTACAATTGCAGTTTGCTGTGTTTAAATGTCATCTGCATTCTGTGATTCAATGAATGCCTGTACACACACACACACACAAAGGGAGAAGAGTTTATATATGCCAAGAGCTTTTGTTATTGTGTTTGGGGTTTTTTTCACTGTATGTGAATTACTGACCTCAGAGGACCCATCCTCTAGGCGATAACTCTGCATTTACAAAGTATTTAAGCGCAGTCTCCCAACAGCATATTTATAATTTCCTTTTTTCTTTCACAAATATCAGGCAATATACTTCCTAAGATTTCTCTGGAGCAAAGCAGTTTTTATTAGTAGTGATTATATCCACTGTTCTAACAGCAGTTAATTTCCCTCAACAGTCACGTGAGTATATACAGTCTCGTATAAATCAAGATAATTGTTTTCTCGCAATTTATAACTGAAATAAGTTGGAAAACAAGACAGCAGAGGAAAAGCCAATAGATTTTCAGAAGCTCTGCCATCTGGTGTATCATAAAATGAATCCAATTATCTGGAAAATGTGTGTCTATAAGCAAAATGTATGCATATATAAATGAACATATGAATAGAGGCATTCAGAACTGAAGTCTACTTATAAGCAACTGTGGCCAGTGTGTATTAATTGTTCAATTTTGTGTCATGTGAAAGTCTACCACATGATAGCAAAGGCAGCAACAACCAGAAAAGCCATCCTCTATTACTTACTAACTTGTGGTTTTAAACCAGTACACCTTCTCTTACTAACATGGGGCATGGAGTTGAAATGGGAACAGGGAGGCAGGGGCCTCTTAGATAACAAGCATAATAGACAACCCACTTGGTAAAAGAAAATTTAAATATTTTGGAAGATAATACCTTGGAAGAAATACAACTATTGCCTGTGAATATCATAGGGAGTAAATGCTGGAGAATTAATTACTTAAGCAAAAAGGTAACATTGGGGCCAGAACTGATGAGTGTAAGCTGAGCAGACAGTAATTCAGCAGAGAAAGTGTTCAGTGCCAGGCTGCATGGGGCTCTGACCAATCTGTTCTAGTGGAGGCTGTCCCTTCCCATGGAACGGGGTTGGAATTAGCTGATCTTTAAGGTCCCTTCCTACCCAACGCATTCTATAAAACTGTGATTCTGTGATTCTAGGATACTATGGTATCTATCCTAGAGAAGGGTAAGCTTCAGTTTTCTAAAAGCAGTAGAGACAAAAATATAGCTTGTTTTAAAACTGAAGCTCGATGCATTTATGGGCAGGATCATATGACAGTTGCCTTTTATAGCAAGAGTTTGGAGCTGATGACTTAGCAAATCCCTTCAACTCTTCTGTTGTTTTTCATGATATTTTTATGCTATGGTTTTCAACACTTTGCAGATTGCCATCTGAATCACTTCATAGATTTGCCTTTACAGTAACTAAACTGATTTTTGTCATTCTAGAAGATTAAGTCTGATAATCAAGAATTTATTTCACAACAAACCTTCCAAAAATGCATCACAACAATTAATTTTACTTGTTTTTTTCTCTTTAAAAATGAAAGACTGATAATTTATTTTTAGTGTATTATGTATCTACATCAGTTACAATCAATTGCATCTGGAGTCCTAGGAATTAATCTGACAATCGTATTACACATTTAAAGACATTTCCTAGGTAATTGAAAGAGTCACATACATGCAGTACAGCCGCTAGAAATTTTTTGTTTTCCCTAGTGACTTCTCTTTTATTTTTCAGCTCTTCCATATGCAGTAAACTTTTTGTAATGGTAGACAGATGTAAAATGCATTAATGAGCTGTGAGAGAGGAAAAGAACAAGGGAGACTGAAATGTCATGAAACATGAAAGGGACAGAGTACAATTTGGGGGTAAAAGCAGCACCTGTGAAAAACGATCAGTCAAAATTGGAATGCTTGAAGAATTCACTTTAATTTGCAAGAAAATAACTGGTAGCAAAAGTTTTTATTATATTTATTTAATATTTCAGTTCATTGAAATCTTGCTTTACATGGAGAGTGGATCTCCTGAACAGAAAATACCTCTAATTAAGACATGAAAAAAACAGGCCCACCAGAAACTTAGTGTAAAACAAAGGGCAAGAACTAAAATGGCAGGACTATGGGTGACTGAGAGGAAATTTTCTTGATTTACTGTGGTTTTGCCCTTCAAACTTTGTGTGTTTATTCATGTGCTCTATTGATTTGTCTACTTTTGGAAATGTGAAAAAAATTTGACTTGGGGGATTATTTGAAAAGGTCATTGATATCTTCTTTTTTTGGCTTCCACACATAATATGTAAGTTTTTGTCTGTTTTTACCTTTGAAAAGTTTTTTTTTTTTCTTTTGGAAGTTGAGGTCATACATACCAGTACTGTGTAAATGGTCAGTCTTAAAGTTTTGTTCCTCTGCTTAAAGAATGTTGTTGGGATGACCAGTAATTTTCCACTGCTCCAAGAGTAAGAGAAAAGAAGGATGATCTAATTTTTTTGGGGGGGGGCAGGTGGAAGACGGTAAGTTTACTTCAGTTTTTTGCCAAGCTGAAACAAATTCAGGGAGTTGGGGATATCTAGGGGAGCAGCAAGACATCACTTGTTCAAGTTGACTGCCTACTGTTTGGCAGTGAAGAAGACCAGAGGTCAGAAGGAATTTCTGAGGCAAGAGGCATTTTTGTGTTCTGAAGTTGGCTATTATACCTACTTGGGCTGGCAGCCGTTTACTGTTGGCAGCAGTAAGATGCAGATGTTCATTCTGGATATTAGCATTGGTGATCATTGTCCATTTTCCTGCTGTGCATGTGCTGAAACTACAAGTAAATGACAGAAAAACCACACATGTTTTGTTTATAGGACTGTTGTGGTGTGTTGCAATATCCTGTTTTACCTTCTCCCTTCCCCCTCGCCCCTCGCTGAGTGTGCCCTGTCAATCAGGCTAACATACCAGCAAGGCGTCGTGTGATAGGTGTCCCTAGTACCTGGAGACCCTGCCCCTTTACCTGGTTGGTGACTCACCTGTCCCCTCCCCTTCCCCTGTCCTGAGCTTAAAATGTGAATGAGACCATGTGGCGCCATTCTGTTATCAGCAGTAGCCCAGTGCAGACGTATCTGTGCTCATGGAATAACTAATGAAGACCTTGCCCCTCTTTTCAATTTACTGAAAGGGGGAGAGGACCCAGGTGCTCCTAGGTCTATTACCCCAGAGGCACGGAAAGCTCTAGAAAAGGTTCAGATTGCAATGTCCACAAGACAGGCCCACCGATGCCGGCCTGATCTGCCATTCAAATTTATCATCCTAGGTAAGTTGCCACACCTCCATGGAATTATTTTCCAGTGGGAGGAAAAACAAACACCTAAGGCAAAGGACACACCAAAAAAGGACCGGGACCAGAGGGACTCTCTCTTGATCATAGAATGGGTTTTCCTCAGTCACAAAAGGTCCAAGAGACTGACAAAGCCTCAGGAACTGGTAGCAGAACTGATCCGGAAAGCAAGGACCCGGATCAGGGAGTTAGCAGGATGTGATTTTAAGTGCATTCACATTCCAGTTGAGTTAAAATCAGGTCAAAATACTATGAAAATACTGGAACAATTGTTTCAAGAAAATGAAGTGTTGCAGTTTGCTCTGGATTCCTACTCAGGACAATTTTCGGTAGCACAGCCCGCTTGCAAATTGTTTGAACAAGATGTTCAATTTACTTTAAAATTAAGAACTGCTCTAAGTAGGAGACCTTTAAAAAGGGCTCTAACTGTCTTTACAGATGCGTCCGGGAGGTCCCACAAGTCTGTTATGACTTGGAAAGATCCTCAAACCCAGCAGTGGGAGACGGACATTGCTGAGGTGGAAGGTTCACCTCAGGTTGCTGAATTGGCTGCAGTTGTTAGGGCTTTTGAAAGGTTCTCAGAACCATTTAATCTGATTACAGACTCTGCATACGTGGCAGGAGTAGTATCCAGAGCAGATCAAGCAATACTGCAAGATGTATCTAACATTGCACTTTTTGAATTGCTTTCCAAACTGGTAAAGTTAGTCACTCACCGAGAGCAACCCTTCTATGTGATGCATGTCAGGTCACACACTGACTTGCCAGGGTTTATCGCTGAAGGCAACAGAAGGGCAGATGCTCTTGCTGCACCTGCAGTGATGGCCACTCTCCCAAATGTTTTTGAACAGGCAAAAATCAGCCACCAGCTTTTCCACCAAAATGCACCTGGCCTGGTTCGCCAGTTTAACATCACTCGAGAACAGGCCAAAGCGATTTTGGCCACATGCCCAAATTGCCAACAACATGCACTCCCTACAGTGAGTACGGGAGCAAACCCAAGGGGACTGAACAGTTGTGAACTGTGGCAAACAGATGTAACACACATACAAGCTTTTGGACGGCAGAAATATGTTCATGTTAGTGTAGATACCTTTTCTGGAGCGGTCTATGCTTCTGCCCACACAGGAGAGTCATCTATTGATGCTATTAAGCACCTCTTACAGGCTTTTTCTTTCATGGGCATCCCCAAGGAGCTGAAAACTGATAATGGGCCTGCTTATAAATCCAAGGAATTCGGGAGCTTCCTGCAGCAATGGGGAGTAGAGCACAAAACTGGCATCCCCTACTCCCCTACAGGTCAAGCCATTGTAGAAAGAACTCACCATGATATTAAAAGGGTCCTGGACCAGCAACAACAGGTTCTGAAGGTAGAACCTCCCCACATCCGGTTATCCAGGGCACTATTCACAATCAATTTTCTGAATTGTTCTTTTGACAGCCTGAACCCACCCATCCTACGCCACTTTGGGGGGAGCAGTCACAGGTTGATGAAAGAAAAACCTCCGGTTTTAGTAAAGGATCCTGAGACTTGGAAAATGGTGGGACCTTACAAATTGGTTACTTGGGGACGTGGATACGCCTGTGTGTCCACCCCCTCTGGTTTAAGGTGGGTTCCTTCCAAGTGGGTAAAGCCCTATGTTCCCAAAGTCTCAGAGAAATCTGCAGAAGCACCCCAGGTTGCTCACGCTGCCTGGAGAAGAAAACGCCGCGCATGTTCTCTGGAGGAAATTCCATTTAAGCCTCCTATCTGGAATAGTTTGTAATATATGTTTGTCTCAAGTTTTTGTACCAGTTTAGATCCCACTGTTCGTGTGTAGCCTCGAGACGTCATGAGACCGAGCCTGCTTCTCGTCCTACTCGTGATCATCCCACCTGCAATCTCCTACATAGTACCGCAGCCCAAACCACATATGGACTACCTCGATAAAGGTTCTCAGACATCAACAGAGAAACTGACAACGAGCTGAATGGACTTTTCAATGGCTGGGGACTCTCGGGCTGGTTGGGATCTATTCTGAAAACTGTAATTTTAGTGCTGTTTATTTTAGTTGTAGTTATTGTAGTTTTTAGCATTGTTTTTGGAGTAATCAGACGCATGGTTCTCAAGTTAATCTCAAGCTCATCTCCCCCTCCTGAGGTCTACCATTTGGAAGCCCTCAGTGCTCCAGTGGATGACCTGGAAGCCTCAGTAGAATCATTCTGCACCATAAACACAGCCCTCTTCTTTTTAAACAAAACTACGGGGAGATGTTGTGGTGTGTTGCAATATCCTGTTTTACCTTCTCCCTTCCCCCTCGCCCCTCGCTGAGTGTGCCCTGTCAATCAGGCTAACATACCAGCAAGGCGTCGTGTGATAGGTGTCCCTAGTACCTGGAGACCCTGCCCCTTTACCTGGTTGGTGACTCACCTGTCCCCTCCCCTTCCCCTGTCCTGAGCTTAAAATGTGAATGAGACCATGTGGCGCCATTCTGTTATCAGCAGTAGCCCAGTGCAGACGTATCTGTGCTCATGGAATAAACATCTGGCTACCTTCTAGCAGAATCCGCTCCCTTCTTTTCTTCACCATCGCCAGAAGCTCTCCCCTGAGGAGAACGGAGTCCTGTCTTGTGCCCCGCTGCACTCTGCCGCCAGCCAAGGTATCTTTGAGGTATAACACCGCAGAGCTGCCTGTGGCCCAGCAGCGAAGGTCAGAACTGGCCTAGGCACCATCTAACTGGTTATATTGGGATACCAATTCCAATATAGGACAGTCTGTATACATGTTTTTATTATTATATATTTTTATTTGTGTCAAAACATACAAAATACCTCTTGAGGGATTATGAAAATCTTTACTGGCCTACCATATGCATGCAGCAACATCACATTTTATCTTCACTTCATCCTTTTTTAGAGAATGACGATGGGTTCTTGGCTTGAGATCCCTCACTTCCATCCAGGTGGCAGTGCTGAACCATATTTAACAGTTCAATAAAGTCAGCACATTCACATTTACAAACTTCAAGGAAATGACAGAATGCAATACCATCAATGCATAACATTTGAAGTGGAGGTGGCCAAAATTCTGGTTTTTCTTCACTAGGTACATGATGATAGGAGGTTTTCACTGTTACTTGTCTTAGTGTGAACTGCAATGAAGTCACATGATGTGGGAGAACGTGCCAAGCAAGATAACAACTTCCTACCTCACACAAGCCAATAATAGTTTGGGGGAGAGAGAAGAGAGGAGTTTGTTTAGAGCTGCTTCACTACCCTGCAGGAAATGAATTGCTCCATTATCTATCACTTCTTTCTCTTTCCTATTAAGTAGTTCCTTTGGGAAATGTTCAAATTAATTCAGAAATCATTTTGCCTCATTGAGAACGGGATCTCCTTGCAGGCATTTTTCAAACATTTTTTGTCTTCTGGCTATAACGAAAAAGCTTATCCATCAGATGTATTCGCTTTTCTTCAAAACACACTCAGCTAACAAATGCCGATGATTTGGTATGGTTACAGTTTTACTGAAGAATCAGAGCGCATTTTCACATCCTTAGATTGTGTGATGTGGACATGACTTCTAATGCATGCTCAAATGAAACCTAGGAACACAGCATCCTTCCTAGTACCTTGCTTTGTGCTGAAAGATGCACGTGTCTGCAGGCAGTGATGTTCATGACAGTGCGTTCACCCTGTCACTGGAAGCAGCTGTCAGGACTGAACTTGCATTGCCAAGTCCATGTAGCTGACAGATTGTAAACAGGCAAATAAGTCCTGCTTGAAAGATATAAAACTAAATCTCACTACCATTTTTCAGTAAGTTGAAGAGACAACTGATGAAACTAGGTAGAGAGAGCTATGAAAAGAACTGTTGTCATATGCAATTCTCACATGCCCCATGCCATGCGGGATTGCTTTTATGGAAGAGCATGGGGGAAAAATGAAAAGGAGATGTGTTCCACAGAATAAATCTCACACAAGACTGAGCATAGTTATCATATAATCATAAAATGGATTGTGTTGGAAGGAACTTCTTGTACAACCATCCCCCTGTGATGGGCAGAGACATCATCCAAAGACCCACCCACCTGGCCATGAACTCTTCCAAGGAATGAGGAATACACAACTTTTCTGGGGAACCTGTTCTAATAAATTATCGCCCTCATAGTAAAAAATAAATTCCTTATGTCTAGTCTAAGACTACCTTTTTTAAAAAAACATTATCCCTTGCATATTGCCACAGGCCCTACTGAACAGTATGTCTCCATCTAAGCCCCCTTTAAATATGGAAAGACTTCACTAATGTCTTCCTGGAGCCTTCTCCAGCATGAAGACCACTATCTCAGCCTTTTTTCATAGGAGATGTACTCCAGCCATATGATCATCTTTTTGGTCCTGCTGTGGACTTGCTTTGACAAGTCCATGGCTTTCCTCTGCTGATGACTCTGGGTTGGATGCAGTAATCCAGGTGGGGTCTTACAAGTGCAGTGTAGAGGGGAGAATCACATAAAAGGAGACTGATAATTGCACGTGAAGGCAGGTTTCAATGATGATACCAAATAAACTGTTGGTTTTTTTCTGAATTCACATATAATGAGACAAATATATTGAAAAATTTGGGAAGGGGGTATTCAAGAAGATGCTCCCTTTGAGAACAAGAAGTAAAACAGAATTCCAAGCTTTGCATGGAATTCCTGTTAATTCAGCAATGACTTTCTTATCAGATTGTTACAGAGTGGACAGACACTGTTAATAATTGAAGTGTGTGAGTTTACAGTTTTCAATGCAAGACAAAGCCCCAAAACTCATCTTTTCTGTGTGCAGGCAGTGCAGTGCTGCTGGTTATGTCAATGCTCTACACTAGACTTCTGTGCTGAAGTCCAAGTTCTGAAGTGGTACAGGGTTAGTATTTTCATCCAACCTGCAAGATTTCATTCCTGTTAAAACCAAGCCTGAGAGGATACCTTTGTGATGTCATTAGCTTATGTCAAAAGAGATGAGAACTGGTTTATATTTTTCACAGCAAGTATAATGACTGACATAATTTTGCATATAGAGAAACTGGTGGATATTGGCCTTGGCTATAGCAGATGTCCTTCTGAAATTTGACTTCTTCCTTCATGTCAGATTGCTGGTCTTATGATTTTAAGGAACTTCTCAAATCATTTGACTGATACTTAGTTTTGACATTAAAGATAGTTTTATTGATCACAATGATGTCTATCACTAATGGCAATTTCAGTTTTCTGGTGTGAGCCAATGATTTTTTTTTTCAAGAGAGATAAGACTTGATACAAAAGTTGTGAACAGTTTTTTTTCATGGGCTTTGAAGCATGGCATGAATGCCCTGCATATAAATTTAAAAATTTTTATCTACCCTTTCAATAAATAAGGTTTTAAAATAGAACAGTCCTTTAAGAGACCACTTAAATATTAATTTGCACCATAGGGAATATTTCTTTTTGTACCACTATATTTTGAGGACAACTAGAAACAATTGATTTTTTTTTTGTCTGTGATATATTGCTTGATTTTAGAGTTAAGACAGTCAGCTACTATCATAAATATTAAAATCTCAATAAATTCTTTCCATTATAAAATTTAGTTTATTTCTTACTTTATTCATTATTTTCAATGTACTCCTTTAACATGGTGATTTTAGGACAAATGGCACCCCTCAAATAAATTAGAAGAAAAAAAGGACCACATATATAACACATTCAATCAACTAACAGTTTGAAATCTGTGGAACAATAAGGAGGCGGTACAGAAAATAATCTACCAAGAAACAGCACTATTGAAACCACACTGTGCCTAACTATCACTGACTTCAACCAAGGATTTGAAATCCTGGACATTCACAAATTAGACCTAGATTGAACTAAGAAATGTAGTTGGTTTTGCTGAGCAAGATTTTAAATTAAAACAAAAATGTAAATGTAAGAAAGACTTCAGTGGAAGATACTTTGTTATTCCAGTCTGGATTGCATAAATTGGATTAAAGTTTGTTCAGTCGTGATATTTATATCACTACCAGTTGGAAAATGTTCTTAATTTTGGATTGTTTATATTTTGCTTGAATAATCATTTAAAAATTGCTGGTAAATGCTGTGAAACATTCAAAGAAAATACAGGAAAAAACCCCAACTCTGGCAATATTAGAATGATTTGATACACTGATATATCAATACAAGCTGGTTTTGTGTTTGCTATATTAGAGGGTTATTTACCTGAAACTAAAAATAAGAAAAAAGGTCGACCAGGAGCTAGGTCTAAATGTACATTAGTGGCATGGAAGTGGCATTTCTTGATTGCATTTTAAACATGAGAGGCTAACTAGTAAGATACCCTTTTTATCACAGTAAACCTGAAAAAGATATTCAGCAAATTGTAGTCCTTGTCATGTTTCAGTTAAGCATATTTTCATACTTCATGCTCTCTTAGTGTGCCTTTGACTGGTGTTGACAAGTGACTAACAAACTGACACTGGAGGTGTTTATATGTACACAAATAGAAAAGAAAAAAAAAAAAAACAACCAACCAAAATTAAAACAACAACCAAACTCCAAACAATTATGATATAAAAATTGCCTGCCAGAAAAGGAGTTCAAGTAAAACTTGCTAAGAACAGTAAGAGATGGTTTTTATCCCTTTCAGTCTTCCATTTGTTTCTCTGTTTACTTTAAAGCTTTTAAGTGCTATTTTCTGGGGGCTTTTGTGAGACTGAAATTAAGTTATTGGTCAAATTGGTTTTATTATTTACCATAGGATAACCTAGAAAAGATGATGCCATTTTTTTGTCTGTAACTTTTTCAGGTTGCTACCCTGTAGTGTTAATGATGTAATGCTGGATAATTCATCTCCCATTTCAAAGCTGCTGAAGTTATTTACATTTATCATGGGACTAAAGATCATGCCCAAGTGTGGCTATAAAACTGTCACCTCATGTGGCTCATATTTTTGTCCAAACCCTTGTATTCCTGAATCAATTTATAAATGAGTCTTTCATCTTGCAATCACATAGCCATATTTTGAAGAACAACCGTTACTTTATGTCACTTTTAAAAATAGAAGGATGAGTAGCATTTGTCCTGGGGTGACGTTATGATGCTTGTATATCCCCATTCATCTGTTCTGTGCCTTTAAGACCGGCACTGAAGAGTGGAAGTTTTGTTTGGGTTTCTCTTATCAGGACACAGAGACAAGCAGTACACAGAGAGCTGTTTTTTTTTACTTCCAGCTTTGGGCTTGCTGCTTTTGCTTGCTGCTTTTGCTTGCTCTCTTTTTCTGCTCTTGCTTCTGCTCTGCTTTCTGCCTCTGCTTATTAGCTAGTTCTAGCTAAACAGTCCACATTGCTTCCTGGACTGTTTCTCCTCTCCTGTTCCTGTGACCATCTCGAACCTGCTCCGGACTGGGACCCGGGAACACCAAGGGTTCGGCTGCAGCGGCTGGCCCAGCGCCGGAGGGACTGAGAACAGAGCAACCACCCCCGAAAGAGACTTTCTGATTTTGCCATCTTTCTCAGAGCGGTGTCATCGGGTATTGTTCATTTTGTGTGCTGGGGGGTGCAGGGTCAGTCAAATAAACAGGTTCTTTCCACCTCTCTCCGAGGAATTTTTTCCCGAACCGGTTGGGGGGAGGGGCCATGTGGGTTTCGCTTTCTGGAGGGGCCCTCCTTTGCAGATTCTTTAACAAATTTGCCCTAAACCAGTACAAATCTTTGGCGCCCAAACGTGAGGTGAGAGAGAGAGTGGAAAAACCCTGTTTTGACTGCATTTTGGCTGCTATTACTCTGTGTTCGTTTAAATCAGCTAATAGCCATGCTTTTTGGATTCATAATGTCTGTTGGGGTGAAGGTTTGCATGCATTTCTGGTCCCTAGGGTTTTTTGAGATTTTAATACCTCTCTGGTCCCTAGGCTTATTTTCCTATCCAGAAATAGCTTTAGTATTGCCCCTAATACGTAGTTTTTACATCAGAGGGGCCCTGCCTCTAGCCAGGTAGAGGCCAGGGAAAATCGTGTCTTCTGGTCTGTGTGGATTCGTTGGCCTGGCACATCGGAACCACAAGAGTATAAAGCTTTGGTCGATACTGGTGCGCAGTGCACGTTAATCCCATCAAGACATGTGGGGACAGAGTCTGTTTCTATTGCTGGTGTGACAGGGGGATCCCAGGATTTCACTTTGAGCTGATGTGAGCCTAACGGGAAATGAGTGGAAGAAGCATCCTATTGTGACTGGCCCAGAGGCCCCATGTATTTTGGGCATAGACTACCTTCGAAGTGGGTACTTCAAAGACCCAAAAGTACTCAGATGGGCATTTGGAATAGCTGCTGTAGAGACAGAGGGCATCCAGCAATTGAACACCTTGCCTGGGTTGTCTGAGAATCCATCTGCTGTAGGATGCCTGACGGGAGAAGAGCAACGAGTGCCAATTGCCACTTCCATAGTGCATCGACGGCAGTATAGAACCACTCGAGATGCTGTGATCCCCATCCATAAGATGATCTGAGAGCTGGAGAGCCAAGGGGTGGTCAGCAAGACCCACTCACCCTTCAACAGCCCCATTTGGCCTGTGCGAAAATCTGAAGGAGAATGGAGATTGACTGTGGACTATCGTGCATTGAATGAAGTGACTCCACCACTGAGTGCTGCCGTGCCAGACATATTAGTGCTCCAGTATGAGCTTGAGTCCAAGGCAGCAAGGTGGTACGCCACTATAGACATAGCCAATGCATTTTTCTCCATTCCTCTGGCAGCAGAATGCAGGCCTCAGTTTGCCTTCACGTGGAGGGGAGTGCAGTACACCTGGAACCGATTGCCCCAGGGGTGGAAGCACAGCCCCACCATCTGCCATGGACTGATCCAGACTGCACTGGAAAAGGGTGAGGCTCCAGAACATCTGCAGTATATTGATAACATCATTGTGTGGGGGAACACAGCTGCGGAAGTGTTCGAGAAAGGGAAGGAAATTATCCTGATCCTCCTGGGAGCTGGTTTCGCCATTAAAAAGAGCAAAGTAAAGGGACCAGCTCGTGAGATTCAATTCCTGGGAGTGAAGTGGCAAGATGGACGGCGTCAGATTCCTACAGATGTCATCAACAAGATCACAGCAATGTCTCCACCCACCAATAAGAAAGAGACACAAGCTTTCTTGGGTGCAATAGGTTTTTGGAGGATGCATATTCCTGAGTACAGTCAGATCGTGAGCCCTCTCTACCTGGTCACCCGCAAGAAGAACAATTTCCAGTGGGGCCCTGAGCAGCAACAGGCCTTTGTCCAGATCAAGCAGGAGATTGCTCATGCAGTAGCCCTTGGCCCAGTCAGGACAGGACCAGAGGTGAAGAATGTGCTCTACTCTGCAGCCGGGAACCATGGCTTGTCCTGGAGCCTTTGGCAGAAGGTGCCTGAGGAGACTCGGGGTCGACCACTGGGATTTTGGAGTCGAAGCTACAGAGGGGCTGAAGCCAACTATACTCCAACAGAGAAAGAAATCCTGGCTGCCTATGAAGGAGTCCAGGCTGCTTCGGAGGTAATAGGCACTGAAGCACAACTCCTCCTGGCACCCCGACTACCGGTGCTGGGGTGGATGTTCAAAGGCAAGGTTCCTTCCACTCACCATGCCACCAGTGCTACATGGAGCAAGTGGATTGCTCTCATCACTCAGCACGCCCGTATAGGTAAACTGAATCGCCCTGGGATTTTGGAGGTCATTACAAATTGGCCCGAAGGTGAGAATTTTGGTGTCACAGATGAAGAGGAACAAGAACCAGTGACACGTGCTGAAGAGGCTCCTCCCTATAACCAACTGCCCCCAGAGGAAACACGCTACGCTCTTTTCACTGACGGTTCCTGTCGCATCGTAGGGATGAACCGGAAGTGGAAAGCAGCCCTATGGAGCCCCACACGACAGGTTGCACAAGCTACCGAAGGAGAAGGTGGATCAAGCCAATTTGCTGAACTCAAAGCTGTTCAACTGGCCCTAGACATTGCTGAGAGAGAGAAGTGGCCAAAGCTCTACCTCTACACTGATTCATGGATGGTAGCCAATGCTCTGTGGGGATGGCTGGAGAGGTGGAAAAAGGCTAACTGGCAGCGTAGAGGGAAACCAATTTGGGCTGCTGGTGAGTGGAAAAACATTGCTACCAGGGTAGGGAGGCTACCTGTGAAAGTCCGCCATGTAGATGCCCATGTACCCAAGAGTAGGGCCACCGAGGAGCACCAAAACAATGAGCAGGTAGACCAAGCTGCAAAGATAGGGGTGTCCAAAATAGACCTAGATTGGGAACATAAGGGAGAGTTATTCCTAGCTCGATGGGCCCATGATGCCTCAGGCCACCAGGGCAGAGATGCCACCTATAAGTGGGCACGAGACCGAGGGGTGGATCTAACCATGGACAGTATTTCTCAGGTTATCCATGACTGTGAGACGTGTGCTGCCATCAAGCAGGCCAAGCGACTGAAGCCCCTCTGGTACGGTGGGCGGTGGTCCAAGTACAAGTATGGGGAGGCCTGGCAGATTGACTACATCACACTGCCCCAGACACGCCAGGGCAAGCGCTACGTGCTGACCATGGTGGAGGCCACTACTGGATGGTTGGAAACCTACCCTGTGTCTCATGCTACAGCCCGGAACACCATCCTGGGCCTGGAAAAGCAAGTTCTGTGGAGACATGGCACCCCTGAGAGGATCGAGTCAGACAACGGGACTCATTTCAAGAACAGCCTTATCAACACCTGGGCTAGGGAACATGGCATTGAGTGGGTGTACCATATTCCCTACCATGCACCAGCTGCAGGGAAAGTGGAGAGGTACAATGGACTGCTAAAAACCCAGTTGAAAGCTTTGGGTGGGGGATCTTTCAAGAATTGGGAGCAGCATCTGGCAAAAGCCACCTGGTTAGTTAACACCCGAGGTTTCACCAACCGAGCAGGTCCTGCCCAGTCTGAGTCCCTGAATGTAATAGAAGGGGACAAAGTCCCAGTGGTACATATCAGAGGTTTGTTAGGGAAGACTGTGTGGATCAATTCTGCCTCGAGTACAGACAAACCCATTCGTGGGGTTGTCTTTGCTCAGGGACCAGGTTGCACGTGGTGGATAATGCAAAGAGATGGAGCAACACAATGTGTACCTCAGGGAGATCTGATTGTGGGGTAAGAATGATGTGCAATATCACTGTTCATTGGATGTTACTGCCATTGTCTGTACATTAAACCATACAGACATGAGATAGAAGGAAATGTGTAAGAGTTGAAGGTCTGGGCAAGTGGAAGATGGACAAGGAAATGTGTAAGTGTCGAAGGTCTGTGCAAGTGATAGATGGAGCTTTAAGTGACTAAAGTGAAAAGGGGGAATCCTGCAGCTCTGTAATATAGGGCCTGGATTCAGTGGTCCAGTGTGGGGATGTGATGAAGGCATGATGGGTATTGCTTGTAATTTTGGGGGAACAGATAGAAATTTTGTATGAATAATGCATGATGTGTTGTAGTATGTTGATGATATGGGGATAAGGGGTGGAATGTCCTGGGGTGACGTTATGATGCTTGTATATCCCCATTCATCTGTTCTGTGCCTTTAAGACCGGCACTGAAGAGTGGAAGTTTTGTTTGGGTTTCTCTTATCAGGACACAGAGACAAGCAGTACACAGAGAGCTGTTTTTTTTTACTTCCAGCTTTGGGCTTGCTGCTTTTGCTTGCTGCTTTTGCTTGCTCTCTTTTTCTGCACTTGCTTCTGCTCTACTTTCTGCCTCTGCTTATTAGCTAGTTCTAGCTAAACAGTCCACATTGCTTCCTGGACTGTTTCTCCTCTCCTGTTCCTGTGACCATCTCGAACCTGCTCCGGACTGGGACCCGGGAACACCAAGGGTTCGGCTGCAGCGGCTGGCCCAGCGCCGGAGGGACTGAGAACAGAGCAACCACCCCCGAAAGAGACTTTCTGATTTTGCCATCTTTCTCAGAGCGGTGTCATCGGGTATTGTTCATTTTGTGTGCTGGGGGGTGCGGGGTCAGTCAAATAAACAGGTTCTTTCCACCTCTCTCCGAGGAATTTTTTCCCGAACCGGTTGGGGGGAGGGGCCGTGTGGGTTTCGCTTTCTGGAGGGGCCCTCCTTTGCAGATTCTTTAACAAATTTGCCCTAAACCAGTACAGCATTTTATGAACTTCTATGTTTCCTTCTTGTTGAAGTTCCATTTTTTATTTATTGTGTTTTGAGGAAAGATGGAGTCTTAAAAACCCACTTGTTCTGAACAGAATATGGCAAATACATTGAGCCAAGCCATAAAATTGGAAGTGTTTTGCACCATATAATATCTTCTAGTCAGTACTTCCTAGATCACTCATCTCCCAAGGACATCTCCAAAGTAGATTTCTCTGTCTCCTGGGAGTAAGGTGTTGGAAAATATCCCTCAGTTTACTGAAGGTCTTAGGAGAATAAGACCATTATGAGAAGGAGGAAGCTGCTTATTGTAGCTAAGCTGTCACATCTTAACAGGAATTTTTTCCTAATATAAAGGGTTTGTAGTGAAAGAAAACCCAGGTGAAATACTGTGAATTAAAGACACAAGGTCAAATTAGTGTTGGTAAAAGAGTTTCATCTGTGTGATCTCAAGCAATGTTACTTCATGAATAGTTTTTTTGTAATTTATTTCTTTTTATTTCTCAGTATTAGGCTTCTACACACAAAAATGAGATAACTGTAGCCTGAAGAAGAAATTTAGCCAAGAAAAATTCTGAAGTGATTTGGGATTAATAATCTTCTCTCATGTGTAATGCTTCATTCATCTGAAATTTGTGCTCTGCTGGTATCTGAAAATTTCTTAAAGAGCTATTATTTTTTTCACTGTTGATTAGACTTTCCTCAGAGCAGCTTGAATAGTAAGCTAAAATGAAATCAAAATAAAAACTCATCAAATTACTGTTCTGCCTTTATGTTGTACTTCCCTTAAATAAATTTCAGAAACTATAGATTTTGTGTCTAAAAATTCTGTAAACAAGAAGTGATTGATGCCACATGCTAAACACTGCTGTGATTTTTACTCAGCCTTGTTAAGAATGTGTTGAAATCAATAGGTAACTCCCCTAAAAAAGTCTTCAAAAGAAATTTTAAGAAAGAGCCAAAGGGCTTTTGATATTTTAAATGTGTAAATAGATAAGCAATTAAATGACTAGAGAATATATCTGGAAAAGATTGAAAATGAGCCCTGAGAGCGCAGTTCTCAGCTCCAGTATGAAGAAGTGTTCAAGCTGCATGCATACAATGTCACAGTGCCAGAAAGAGAAATGTAAGAAATGCAAATCACAGAGTTGTTTTAGCCTGGGTTTATCACCAAACTAGTGGTTCCACAGAAAAACAGAAATAAAAAGCCTGGGTTTAGCTTTACAGTGACAAGTTTTAGTAGCTTTCACAACCTAAGGAAAGACATTTTCAGTCATCTGTCAATTTGACATTCTGATCATCAAGAGACACCTGTGCCTGGTATCTCTCCACCCTTTACATGCACTAAGCTGTTCCTAAGACAAGGGAAGGCGGAATGGGGAAGCAATAACCTCCCCAGACTAGGAACTTCAGAGATGAAGCACAAAACTGTTGCTGCAAATAGTAATGCATTTAAGAAATAATAAGGAGCAATAATTTTTAAAATCATTTTGATGAGAAAATCTTCTGCTGAGGAGAAGAAAATTTGTTATTAAAATTAAGTGCTTATTTAAGTGCTGTTGAAAATAATGTAGTTTTTTAGCTTTTTGTCTCCAAAAGTGTGTTCTGGTAAATAAGGTATTGGTATCTATTTTGAGAATAATTTTGGTAAAACTGGAAAAAATAAAAATACTTGAAATGCTTCAAAAGGAGATAACAAAGTGTTTCTGGGTTTTTCACTTTCAGAAAATACAATTATTTTTTTGAAGCTAGGATAGACATCCAGCAGTAAGGACTACTCATATTTCAAGAGGTTACCAAAATAGATATTGTATCTTCTGGTATGATTAATATTCAAAGCAAGAGAAATCACATGAGGTCAAATCAACTGTATGAGCAACCTTTTAATTTTCAACAATTTTTGTTAGATTTGACAGTCCATTTATTACTACCGAGTCCTCTGAATAGCTTATATCTACTAAAATCTTAGGTATGGATTCTTTTCTCATTCCTGTTAAGTCCCCAAATACTGTGGTGAGTGAGGCTGTGTCATTGATACAGACATTAAAGCTCACTTTGTGGTGTTTGTAATGACCAATGTGTTTTGGCAGGTGAGTTGAGCAGTGTATTGCCTGCTCACAGTGGCCTTGGGAGATCAGAGAATGTTTCTGAGTTCACAGGTTCAGGGAATGCCTCAGCTCCATCTTGAGGAATTTATCCAAATATATGCTGTGATGCTTGCTGCCACACATAAGATGCCTAGGTTTCTATACAGAAAAAACATCTGGTCCATAATCTGGACATTTAGGGGCACTGGTCACAAAGTTCACAATAAACCGCTTATATGAAAAAAATGAAAAAAGTCACTGTTTTATGGTCATTTAGAGACATTTTAAACACAAATAACAGTACTTCCCTAAATTCAGTGCCAAAATCTAAAAGAACTAAATTTAGATAAATATTAAAATTTTAGAAATTTGTTCTAGTAGCCCCTTTCCATCACTATTTCATTGAGAAGTCAAATATTACTTCATGGGTTTCCTTCTCACCAAACTTCTAACTCTTAAAATTAATTTCCTTTACTTTGGATAAGGAGGTGAGTTAAAGAAATGCAATGACCTTTTAATTAGTTAGAAATTCAGGTATATCTGTTGATTATTTGAATAAAAAATCTCTGAGCTACTGAACTTTCTGTATGAAATGTTTTCAATGGTATCCATCTGTTGCCTTTCTATCTCAATATTCTTTCTCAAGCATTTCTAGCATGTTGACATTCAGCTGTTATTCTCTAATTCTCCCAGATCCAAAATAAAATGTGTTTATTTAAATGTGGTATTGCCAAAAAAACAGGAAGTTATTATTTTTTTATTACTGCCTTCGCCAACACTTGTATCAAAAACACCTTCACTATTGTCAGTTCTGTATTTTAATGCCTTATATGAAATTTTATGTGATAGGAGCAAAATACTTTTAATATAATATCTTTTCCTGTAAATTCAGCTAAATTGCATCATCTGAAAAATTTTCTTGTGTAAAAGATTGTCTGTGACATAAGCAACTGTACTAAAACAGTCTAGACAGAAACTAATCTATGCTTAAAGAAATGTGCATAAACATAACTTTATTAACCTACATCTACTGTGAGGTAGATAGGAGAATAAACCTAAGAGACTTGCCAGCAAGTTTCTAAAGAGGGAAAAACCATTGTCATTTCACCTCTCATTGCCCCTTAAGGTACCTTTGCTACCATTCATTTATACTCACTTAGAAGCACAATGCAATTGAAATATGGGGAATTATTTCTAATTCTTTTCCTGTGTAGGTCATGCTGTTGAAGCCGCACCTTGCTTACTTTCAAAAAGTAATTTAAAAAGTTAACATTTAAAATGTTACTTTAAAGCCAGCATGACTTTACTACCATTTAAAGTAATGGCTAGTCTACTTCAGCTTTACTCTCAACACTGTAAATTTTGTTAATTATGAAAATTTTGGCAGTTAGGGTTGGAGCTTTTTTCTGAAGTAATTTTTTTCTGGCTGTAGTTTTCATTCATGTTAGAAATAATTACTGTACAAATGTATACCTAAAGTTTAAAAAATGTACCTGTTGCATTAAAAATGCATGAGAAGGATCATTGATTGGTGCCATCTTTAAACCTGGGAAAAAATAGGCCACTTTTATATCCTTTTGGTCATACTGAAATCAATCAGATGCTTAGGAGAGTAAAGCATAGTGAGCATAATATTATTGGACTCTGGACCTTCATAATAGAATGCCACCATATGTTTTATGATGGTTAGCTCTTTCAAGAAATGCAGTCTCTCTGCAAATCATAAAAAAAAAAATATTGGGGTTTTTCCAAACCAATCTTCCATTTGATTTATTATCAGATAATTTAGTTTGTGTCTGTACCAGGAGAGCAATTGGCTCTGTGATGGCTATATTCAGAAGTGAAAATTCAGGAAAATGCAATGAAACTCTGTTGCGCAGCGTTTGTTGGCCTGGACACAGAATCCCATAAGCTATATTCTTTCCCAATGTGTTCTGGCACATTCCCCAGTGCTACACTGTGTTATAAGCATTTAGCAAATCACTTTAGCTGCAGCTTGGGTACTTCTGCATTGCTATTCAATATCAATGTCACTTGACTGAATTACATGTAGACTCTTTAGAAGTCTTAATTACAAATATAAAGTATCCAAAGTTTGTTGAGGTAAGATAATGGTTTAAAGGAAAATTTTCCAAAATAGAAATGGTGTCATAAAAATGAGAAAAGAGCTAGAAGATGAAAACATTGATGACATCACAAAGACCATCATTAAGGAATACAAGAAGTTGAAATTACATTTATTTCTTTGATACTATTTCTTACTGGATCATTTATACCAGTAAGACTTGGTAATGTATTCTGGGTAAGTGAATCCAGATGGAAAATGAAAACAAAGAAAGCAGATTCAGCTCCCATATTAGAGAATTTCTACACTTGACCTATTTCTCATAAAGACAAGAGTAAGCAAAGAAAAGTTTGAAATGTAGCTCACTCAAGGCAAAAACTCAAGAGTTGCAAAATGAAGGCATGCAGAACAAGAGATTATTAAAGGATATTTAAAGATTCAGCAGAAAGTAAGTCACAGCAATTTCTACTGATTGTCAGAATACTTGTATTCTATTTTACATGAATCAAGGTTTTCCTTAAAAACATGAAAAATAATAATTTTTAATCTTGTTCACAGTAAGATTTACAAAGAGAAATTTACAAAATGCATCATTTAACAGTAATAGGATTGCTTGCCCTTTCAGCAACACCTGCAGACTACTAGTGGAAATAGAAGTAGATGTGACAAAGTCGTAACCCAGATATGTGAATTTTATGTCTGCCCTATTACTGTGTTTAAATAGTGGTCGAATACAAGTTGTAGGCACACATTTATGATCTACTACATGAACCCATGAAGCTCCCATTTATTTTTACATTTTTACTTTCTTTAGTCCACAGAGTATGCAACAGGAATACAATGTAACTCAACCATTTTTCATTTCTGGCTTGGAAAAGCTGAATTCTTAGTTTGCTGTCCTTTCCCATGGCTGCTTCAGAAAATTCTCCTTTTTTTTTTTTTTTATTTTACTGACTGCACCTGGTAATCTGTAAACAAACTAACAAAAAGTAGCCAGGAAGAAAAAACAAAAGCTTCATAAATTGACAAACAACAAATTTAATATTGGCAGCTGACCCCTGCTTCATTTTGGCCCATCCTTTGTAGCAAGCCCTGCTCATCTGCAATAATCAAACAGCAATAATTTTATATATATGACTGTGAAAGAAAAAAACCCACAAAAATATTAACACCCTTCCCAGAAGAAACTTCAAGCATCAAAAATCTCAAATGCACAATAAGATCCTATTTGCATAATTTAATTACTAAAAAATTTGCTTCACTGTTGCTGATATTATTAATGTATATGAGCATTTAAATGAGCAAAAGAATCCTTCTCTAAAATATTGTTATAGTGGGCTACAAAGAAGAAATAAAATTTCTCCTCTGGATTGTTAAAACTAATAATAGATAATTTCTCCCTCCAGCCATAATATTCTAATTGGAATTATATTTATCTCATTTTTACTTCTCTTTATATTCTTTGAGGGAAGATGAAATAAAAAGCATAAGTACTGAAACAGAACCAATTGTTAACATGCTGCTTTTCTTGAATGAAGAAATCAGAGATGAAAGAAGGCTCATCGTTTTCCAGATCAGTTATTTAAAATGGCAGTTTTGTCCTCACATGATGAAGAATGATTTCACAAAATGTTATTTTTCCAAATTTTATAAAATCTGAAACAAATTTCAGAACAAGCTCTTACCTCCTGATGTGAGTTTTAGAAGGATTTCAGCTGTGACCAAAGACAGAAATAGATGCAGTCATCAGAAAGCTCTGAAATGGAAAAATATATTTCTGTATCAAACATATTATTTTGTTCTAAGCTACATGTCTTTATTGTTATATTGATCATGGAATTGCATCTATATCTTAAATTTAGTCTCTTCTGTGTCATGCATTTAACATTTGAAATAATGTTTTCAGAAGTCACATTTTGTGCACACTTGAAAGGTTCTGAACTTGGATTATCACACTTTACAATAGGCAACCTAATATGGCATTACCCCTTTAAAGTAGTATGTAGTAGTACATACAAATTAATACTCTGTAGGAATAAGTGAGTTGATTTTAATACAGACATTTGCCCTAAATATTAATTATGAAAATATTAATTATGAGTATATGCACATAAAGGCACTCTGCTTTGGGAAGACAAGGAATATTCAAGTATTATTGTCAATATAATGGACCAAACAAAAGAAAATTCTCAGACCCATTCAGAAAATCAAATCAGCAACATAAATTAATAGAGGTCATTAGGATAGGAATTGTTTTAAAAAATGGTTTGGAGTAAAAGAATTATTCCACACTTTAAGAAAAATATTTTGACACATATGGGACTCCTCTATCCTTTTTTAAAATATTTACTACAGTTACCTGGAGCTTTGCTCTCCTTTCTAAGCACTGCACCAATGAAACTGTATTGACAGCTTTGAAAGATTCTGATGGAAGCAGAGAACTTGATCAGTCTCTATTAGATTGGTATCAGAGCTTGGGCTAATATAAGTTTGTGCTAATAGCTCTTAAAATTACCAGTCTGCAAAGATGCAAAATCCTGCACCACGCACTCAGTGCACATTTTGTCTACATCCATCCATGACTTGGGGAGTTGACATCTTTAAATATGTAAATTGAGACCAAGAAAATGGATACATTTTAAATGTAATTTTTTCTTTAGTTAGGTAGAGCACTATCCAGTCCACCGACTCCCTAGCATGCATCTGAGAAGTACATTTATGAAGCAGATTGGGCAACATTCACTCCAAACATACATTTTTTCATTAAGTGATGCCAGCCAGTCACCAAAGAGAAGCAACTTGCATTCTGGTGAAGAGGGCAGTTTCCTATTTAGGAGGAAATAGAAGGATTTGGAGTGAAATATGAAACTAATCTAAATCCTATGCCTTCAAAGCAAAAATATTTCACCAAGAGCATGGGACGTACACAAGGTCGATGACTCCAACTACTGCAATTTCAGGATAAAGATACTAAGTCAGCTCACTGAAGGAAAGAAAGATCTTTCAATAAGTAATTTAAATAACTACTTGTGGGTTTTTTTTGATTTTTGATTGCTTGTGACAGTACAGTTTTGTTTTTTTTATTAATACTTGCTAGTGTTTTCATTTCTCATTTTAAGGTGAGCAAGTATCACTGCTTATTTGATAATCTGATATTATTTATAAAGAATGGTGTTGAGGAATTTTAGCAATAGTCCATCCCCTTGAGCACACATATATTCTGTTTATCTATGTATAAATGTATATATATTTATAGCATATAAAATATTGCATTTAAAACTAAAAATGTGGACTTTCATTTGAAGAACTTGCACCTAGACAAATATCACAAAGGACTGAAGAGTAGGGAGGAAGGATATTTTACAGAGACCATGAACAGGCTGCCCAAGATGCAACAATGGATTGGACCATGTTTGAACTGTATAGGACTGTAGGGGAGAGGAAGTAATAATTTGGTTTTCTCTTCTACCCTGTAATTCATGTATTCACTTGATAGCTTTTCTTTGAAATCTTTGAAAAAACAAATCCTCAGAACCGAATAATAACTTTGCATAGCATCACTGAGCAATGTTGTGCCCTTGGAAACTGACAAAGATACTGAAGAGGATCTCCCACTGCCATGCCAGAGGTTGTTCCTGACCATCCCCCTCACCTCCCCTTCAGTTTCCAAAGTCTGTTTTAAGAGGCTCCCACTTCACCATTTTCCAAGTTTAATTTTTTAGCCTGCCTGAAAAATCCAAATCCAATTGCATTTCAGACTGTCTTGGGCAAGATCCTGTGCTTTGCTGTGGAGTCTTGTCCCTTCTGCCACTGACTTCAAAGTAGGAGCAAAAGGTGTCAGCATCAGAGCTGCAGCTGATTCATCTGGATACTCTGGCTGTGACAAAGTGAGGGAGTTTCACTGAACTCCTTTTCTCACAGACAGTACCCAGCTTCCCTCATTCTCAAAAATTCCTTCCTAAGGAAACCAGGAAAAAATATTACACTTCATTAGAGAAAAGTTTTATTTCTTCTTAGGATTCAAGGATACCTCCTCTAGAATTTAATTATAATAAATCAACCCAGATAACATGATGATACCATTAGGTTTGCATTAAAAATTATTAGAAAAGCATATTAATTTTATTGCATTTATTGCATTTCTCATTATAGTATATTAATATAATTTAATATTGCATTCAAGTACTAATTTTTAGTATCTCCCTGTTTGGACACTCTTGTCTGAATAATTGAAATTTTGTATGTTGAAAAATATTATCAGTTGAATACTATTTGACATGTTCTACAGAAATATATATATAACTGTTACTCAAAGTATAGTAGAAAGGTTACTGCATTAACTAAAAGAAAAATTTTTGCAATTTTAAAATATTTACTATTAAAATTATTTTTATATTGATTTTACCTGAAGTATCTGTTCTGAAAATTTCTCACATTTGACTGACAGCTACACCATAGCTGCTACTCAAAAATATCCACATTCTAATTCTGAATTTTGAAACTAAACAAAGTTCCCAAATGTTTTCAGAAATGTGTGTGATGCATTGCTACATTTCTCATGCAGACTTTACTGAACAAAATATTTACTCATTAAGCATATGGAAGCATAGAGATATTAATTACTACTCAAAGCACTTGAGTATGATTCTTAAAAGTCTGGGTAGCTATATAAAAACTACTGCCGGGTGTCTACTGTTCACTTTAGTTGGAGGTAAATGGATATGGATATATTCAGAAATGAGAAAATAAAACATCCTAAAATATCATAGATATAATTTAATGTAATTTTGACCACTGCTGGAAACTGTTAAATTGCTGGAGAAATCCAGGAAGATTACAGAACTGTTTCTTTTCTTTGTTTTATGCTTTCTGGAATCAATTTACAAATGCTGATGATTTATCAAGAGTCTTTATGTATTCATTTTGCTAAAAACAAAAATAATTTTCATGCATATTCATCAGAAATTGGCTTTTGAAAGCCATTAAATCTCAGAGAGATGATTTTACATTAGACTTAAATTACGTAATCAGAGCAAATAGGTTTTCATTAAGCTGTTGTCCATGGATACAAGAATCAACCTGCAGAGTGTTGTTTGGGAATGAACATTCCTTAAAAAAAAAAAAAAAGGCAGGGACAAAGAACTGAAGGGTACAAGTACTGTTAGTAAAACTTGTAATTCCAAATGGAGGCACAAGGTTTCTAAATCAGAGTTCTGAGCTTGTGTCTCAAATTCTCACAGCTAATGAGGAAATGGCAGAGAGAAAATATTACCGGTTTTGTACCTGTCTTTGTGCTGCTTGCTAAGAATTTTAGCATGTTTTGAACTATATACAGGAGTTATTTATTTATGAATGTGTGGAGGTTTTTCTTATAATTATTTATCCCCGCTGGACATTCATGAAACTTCCTAAGAGAAAGAATCTCAAGTCGAGTGTTCACCTGGTAAAGCATCTGAGGACCAAAAAGCTATGAAAGAGTGAATGACTCTAGAGAAGGGAGCACCTGATTTATGCAGCCTGATCTCAGGTGAATGTGCTGAACAGAGGACACCTTGTTTCTTCATGAGTTTCTAGTGATATCTGCATGCAGATAAGGGTGTATTAGAACACACAGTAACTTACAATCTGCAAGACTCAGTTGGTTAAACTGGAGTGTTGAGCACACACATTTTTATCTCTGTTGAGCAAGAAAGTAGAACAAATAACGCAAAGCTGTTTCTGGTAGCTGTCAGGTTAGGGATTTTGTGCCACCACAGAAAAATTCAGTTTGAAAATGGAATAGCATAAAGGTGGTATGAATAGAGTTCAGCCTCCTAAAATCTGTCACTGTGTTGAGAAAACTTGTTTTTTCTAATTTTAGCCTATATTTAAAATAAGGACATGATGTCTTAAACATTATTTCTAAAGTGCTAAATTATGTCCTTTACAAGGGAAGTAGATTAAAAGTAGTTTAAGATGTGTTGACCTCGACTGTGTGTAACATCTTATAATTCCCAGATGAATTAAGTTAATGAAGCTGACTAATTTATTTAATTTTGAGACTCATTTGTTTTTCCGTTTTTTCTCTCTATTAGGTATGTGCAAGCTGCAACATGATGTGCAGACTCAAAGCATTGCTCTATTATTTGGCATCAAGAAATGATATGTTAGATATAATTTAATTTAAATTCATTACAAGGCAATGAGAAAGCAAAGCATAGTGTAATAAACCACTTAAAGCATTTTAAGATATGTCACCAGTACTCACTGAACGTCAGAACCAAAACGTAACAACATCAGTTGTATATTAAAGATAATTTTGTTTTAATTTTGTAATGTACTGTTAGACATTGGCCTTTTTTACTAAATACTTTATTGTCTGCTAAATTGGCACTATACCTCCTTGTGATCTAATCAGATATATTTCTTAGAAGAAGATGAAAATAGAATGAGACATTTTAAGAGTAATCATGAACCTCAAAATGAAACCCTTATGACATTATAATTCATTAATTTGAGGAATATATGTTTTAACAACCTGATAAATGCTTACAGATATTTTCTGAAGGATGACTAAATATTTATTGGTGATTTATTGAAGGTATACTGAAAGAAAAAAATGTTCTAGCACTGTGAATCTAAGAGTGTTTTCTTTTATCAAAAGCCCAAAACAAAGTAGAGTTTTCTGTTTGCTTTGTATTGGTTTGCTTTTTAATGCAGGTGGTTCTGTCTGTACTGGAATTCCATGTGCAACTAAAATTGAAAAATATAACTGTTCTAAATGTTTTCCTTATATAAATGCTATCAGTGATAGAATAGAAAATCAAGTTATTCCAAACAGATGCACTATATGAATCTTTCAAAATCCAAAGTGAAAAATCTGTTTTATTTACCTGTCATAGATGTAGGAAAAGGAAAAACTAGATTGCTAGGATACACAAGTTCCAGACCAATAGCTGTGATTCCTCCACAAAACTTCAGGAATTCCTCTGAAGCTTTTTTCAGAAAAGCCCTTTTTAGGTTGATGTAAAATGGTACAATGTGTAAAGACAAAGTTTTACTCAAAACCTTGAAAGATTATCTTTTTGTTGTTCAGTTCTGTTTATGTCATTGCAGCACATTTAGTGAACAGGAAAATGACCACTTATACAAAATATGTAAGTATAAAGACGAATGCACTTTTCTTTGTGCAGGCAGCACTTCAGTAAGTGTACGGGGAAGAGAAAAAAGAATGAAAAAAGAAATACTTCTAATCTCGTAAAACTTGCAGCATGAATTCAAGCTGTTGCTTTGAATCAGCTGTTGCTGATTGAAATTTTATCTGAAGTTTTTTCAGACATTGCTGAAGCTTTCATCAGGCAGTAGTGTTTGAATTCAAATTCTTTATGAAAAAATGCTCTGAATTTTTATGCATTTTAACACAGCATTCATTTTTTCAGAGCCATTAGAGGTTTCTTCTTTATTTTTATGCCTACTAAATATTCTCTTCCTGTTTTATCTTGAAGGTTTTCTTTTCCTCTAAAGAAGCATTGTATTTTTACCTTCAAATTATAGTTTAGCTTGCTTACTTTTTTAATACCTGCTACTGCTGATCAGACAACTGCATACTTCAAATTAATATACAGTTGCTCTATGGACAACACAGCCTCTGGGTTTGCAGCAGCTTTTTAAATAAGCAATGTTTCAATCCTATGATCAGGAAATATTTGAGAAGACATTGAATTCAAGCAGTTGGTGACCCTGGGCCAGACATGTCTGCTCTACTGGGGCTAAAAATCTCATGTGCTGGTATGAGCAGCTCCTGTAAGGAAGTGCCTGGTTTCATCCTGCACTGCACACTGCTGGATGCCAAGACAGAGATAGCATTCCAGCCTGTTCAAAGAAGACATATAGTTTTGAGTTTTATCCAAGATGATATGGGGAGGTATGGAAAGGAATCTGAACCTCTGCATGGATGGGATCTGTGAAGCGTGCCACGGGGAAATCCATCAGATCTGTTCAATGCTGCACAAAACCTGGGTTTGTATCATCCACAGAGGCATGATTTCCTTCCTATATGCCTCTTTTTATTCTATCTTTATGCCATTTGTTGTCAGCTCTCCCCGCACTGAGATTCCAAATAGCCCTGAACAACACCCTGCACTCCTTTCCCTGCGCCCCCTTGCAGAACACCATGTGCCTGACAGAAAATGCAGTCATTTCCATTTTCTGCAAACTAAAAGCCTGAATATTATGCAGCACTTTCTGGTTTAAAATTATCCCAAAGGAGTTTAAATAAGTTCACTCTCTCATTGATGTCATGTTCAATTATTGTTCTCAAAGAGTAATTGAGAGGCTTAAATGAAATTCTCCATTGACTTTGAATGCTAATACTTAAAAAAAAATCCCACAAAACCTTAAAAACCAAACAGACAAAACCCCCAAACCCCTTCAGTAGGGAACTGTTGCTGGTTTAGTTCGATCAACTTGCTTTTTCTTCATTTTTTTCAGAAGAGTTTTTTTTCCATTCTTTTGTTTACCTTGCTCTTCTACTTCCTTTCTTGGTAGCTGCAACAAATGAAAATGAATTTATCTTTTCTAGGGCATTAATAACAACCTAAGGAATAATTAAAAAACACAAAGGAAATTTATTTGGTTACTTTTTTTCAGCCATAATGAGCAGAATTTGAGTTGAAATTTGAATAGTAAAACCATCAGGGCCTTTTTTGAGGTTATTCAGAGTTATTTCAACAAAGTGTTTAAGTAGAAACACTTAGGGAATATGTTGTGTAAATTTTTTGGTTTATTTTTCTCTGTGTCTTTGAATTTCTGAAATCTTTTGGGGACTGTATACAAAGCCCTAAAGTACTTTAAGAATGTAAGTAGTTAAGTATTAGAATTGAGGGCAAAAGTGCCAGAAATCAATGCAGGTCTGAAGGATTTTTTTCTTCATGAAGTCTTCCCCCATTTAGCCTTAAAACTAGCTACCAAGTTTCAGTTTTCATATAATCATTATATTAGATACATTTTTATCTTCCCTCAGAAAAAAAAAAAATTAACACAGAAAATAACATGCTTTTCAGACAAAACCACAAAATCTTGTTTAAAAGTAATGAAGACTGAAAGGCTGCTAGCTCTGTATTGTGCCATCCCATCTAACATTTCAAATTTTCCATGCATAAAGCATGACAAAAATGTTGGAAAAGGTACTGTCACGAGAGGCAAGAGTGAGAAGGAAGTATTTCCTCTTCTTGTGCGCATTAACGATTTTTAGCTTCCTTAAAGACATGTCCACACTCTCTCCCTCTCTCCTTCTACCTTTGTAGGTGTTCAAATTATTCCTTTCAGCACAGAATTTCATCTGGATGAACTGAAATTACCCACGTGAGTATTTTACATAAGGTTTGCTACAGTAGAAAACACAACTGTCTTGCCATGTCAACACCTTTATAGAAAGCTAATTGTTTAAAAGGAATACATCCTCCTTCATTTTGAGAAATGTCTTATCTATTTAACACGCATGGAAAACAGGATTAGTTGCTGACATCCTAATAAAAATGAGTGTTGCGTCCACTGTGGAACTCTATGTTATTTTGCTTTGAAAGTACATTCCTTAGCCCAACCCTCAACTATTTGCTAATTTACCTAGCTGCTTTCTCCAGAAAGCTGATTTAAACAAAATCAAAGAACACTGGGAATTAAATGAAGAAAGCACAATTACTAAGCATAATTCCTAAGCCTCCAAAATAGGTTGAAAACTGTAGCTATGTACGATTTTCAAATTGTCAAGTATTTATATCTTGGTTTACCAATACCATTTTTCCCCCCAAATCTGTGTATGTCAATGAAGTAGAGCCCCTTTACGTAGACTCCTACCGCCTACTTGGAAAGTGAAAACCATCTGCTAGGAGTGACCACACTAGCATTTTTAGGTCCTTAATTTTTTTTTAACTTAAGCTAATACATTCAGTTTTATTTTCAGACTAGAACTGCTCAGCCAGTCAATTAGAGCTCCTCAGCTGGAAGCCTTTACTGGCAGGCTGAGGGGCAATATAGATGGGCTTCCTACAGCCCCTGAATCTTCTCTGCAATTTTCTGACAGCCTATGGCCTGCTCTATTTATAGCTGCACAGTAACACTGATGTGTTCAGAAACTAGGAAGTGGCTCTGCAAAAAATACAGATCCCCTAAAAATCTGTTTATGCTGTACCCAAACTCACTATTACCTTTAATTCAAGCATTTTCTGTATGCATTTTCAAACATATAAATTTCAGTTTCATAAAGGGCTAAGAAAACAGAGCTCTACACATTTCAGATTTAGTTTCAAATTAACAAAGGCACTTAGTAGACAGCTAGCAATATCTTGACCAAAAAAATTAAGTTTTCCTTCTAAAATTCCTCATAATACCTTGCTTGTCCATCCCTGCTGCTCAGAAAACAAAATAGTAGTTCATAGAACATTGACAGGAGGAGAAAATTCCATTTAAAGAGATTAAAATATTTGAGAATAGATCTGAACATACAATGCAAACAAAATACTTCTCCAAGTCTATGTCTGTGCTACAATGATCAGGAAGTGCTGTTGACTGAGCAATCTTACATGAGGTTATTATATACTGATGTACCATCAGAAAAACTACTCTGGCTTCTATGGAGAGCTCAGTAACTCCTGAATAATAGTGATTCTTGTTATCTAATGCTGGAATTAGACATATTCTGCTGCAGGGAAGAACTGATATTTTCCTCTTAGGGAGAGGAAAAGAGCTCCAATAATGGCATTATAAGGAAACAAAAAGACCTGCTATATTTTCCTGACCCAGAAATCGCATAGAAGGAAATTTTATTTCAGTCAACAACTAAAATTTTCTATTTTGATTCTTAGCCATGTTATAATCCTTTTTGGGGATTATATATGTTGCTTGAAAACTTGCATGTTGCTATGCAATTCTGTTGCATGTCCCCATCTCCCAACTGAATTTCAAACTCTAAATTATTTTCTTACCCTTTCCTGTGAGCAGGTTCATTCCTTAGCATGGGAACTGCAGAGATCAATTTTGGTTCTTCAGAAATTTGATGCTTTGGAGACCTTCCTTCACGTTTTTGCTACCAGGGACTAAAATGCCATGTAAACATTTGATGAATAATTGGTTTGGATTGTATTATGCACTCTATATATTTTTACTAATCTTTAAAAGTAGATAATATTTCAGCTTCTAAAGAAAATATTTCATTTATTCTTTTATTTTGGAGGCTAAATCTCATTTATAGGGAAGTCAATGGCAAAGCACACAGCAGTTTTACTGAGGTCATAATTTTATCTTGATATTCACACCATCTAAATGATCTCAAAACAAAATAGAAATTTTTAACTTCTCTATCCTGAAAAATACTTCCTTTTTCTTCTTTGAATTTTTCCTTTATATATAATATAGGCAGAGAAGAGAAAACTTACTCCTATAAATAATTAATGAATTATTTTCTTGTCATTGATTTTGCAACTTGAACTCTTGTGAAATAAAAATTCCTGTGTTTTTTTCTGATAATGTAAGATCCAGCTGGCTAAACCCACATTACAAAGCAAATAACTTCCATTAGATAAACTAACTTTTCTACAAATTACTTAGTGATATGCACCAAGGAATATATGAAAGTTCATGTGAGCTACTCAGGGCTGGTGACATAGAACTTAAATTTGGGAAACTGATCATTTCAATGATAGCAACACTGAAGTATTTTATATACTTAGAAGAATAGCTTAAAAAACATAGAAGTGGATAATGGAAACAGTGGTTAAGCACTGCTACAATTCTTATGCTTATATTTATGCAGTGTTAATCAGTCCTTGTTCATTCAAAATGCATCACAGTCATCTTTATTTTGTATGGTATTAGAGTATCTTTTTTATTGTTATTTCATTGATTTACACTTAAAATTGTAGATCCTTTTGTTTCTGGCCTATAGAACACTGACTGTGAACTGAAATGAACAGCAGTTCCCCATGGTGCTAGAAAACTGTATTTGTTTATTACCTAAAACTAAGGTGTGCAGTGAAGCACCAGCTGTTTTTCAGCTCTTTATATTGTAGTAGGTTTATGAAGTCTAAACTATGTTCCAAAATGGAGCAATTCTTTAAATCCAGGGAATGAAAGCACATCTGTAAGCTCTAAGAAAGGAAAGCAGGTGTTGAGTATAGGGTTTTTCATGAAGGACTAGCCAAGTAGTGTCCTTCCTGCCAGGCTGCAAGTTAGTAGCAGCTGAATAATACTGCCCAAGCAGGAGGATCAGAGTAAATCCTTCAAAAGCTCTATTTTGAGAACCAAGATGTAGCAATTTTCAAGAGCCAGAAAAAGCCTACAAAGGAAAATCTTGATGTTCTATGGTTTTCCTCAGAAGATTAAAGATCATCCTGAGGAGCCTCAGGCAGTACTTTTAGGTGTCTGTCATTTGTCTGGGGATGTCTGCCTTGCTTGAACAAGCCAGCAAAGACTGAAGGAGAAAACAGTGGACCAAGGAATGTTTGACAGTGTCACACATCTCAGTCCAGGAGATCAAGAGGGAGCTGCCAGATGCATAGTTTCTAAGGGCAATTAATGTTGCTGGGTGTATGAGTTGCTGGAAAGTCCAACAACAGAAAAGAGGAGTACTGAACACAGTAACCTTCACTTGCACATGATGCAATATAGAATGCCTATAAATGATGCTGTTTGAGATTTGGACTATCCAGGCATATCTTCGTTCACATCAGTAGGTTCCAGGATTATGGAACTCTCGCTGTGAAATGGCTCCACACACTAATTTCTAGCCATCACAATCTCACCTGATATCTGCCCAGATGGCATGACATGACAAGTAGCTTGGGTTTAGGACATACAGGATGGTGTGCCTGACTCAAAATTCTCTTATTTTGAGTATAGCACAGGTTGAATCTATTTTGTCAGCAGTTCTGAAAAAGAAGACAGCTCCCATGAGCAATAGGTTTACTTTCCTGAAGAACATTAAAACTACACCTTTGTCTTTTTCTCCTCCTAGATTAAAAAAAATTTACAACAAACATGCTACTAACAAAAAAAAAAAAAAAAAAAAAAAAGTTCTAACCTTATTGAGTACAAAAAAAGCAGTATCAGCAAGTATATGTTAACTAGTCTGTCATTAGAAATTATATCTTAACTAGTTATTATCTCCTGCTCTGAACTGAGGTGTTTTATAACATCTACTTAACTATAAAGACTCTGGTTTTGTAGACACTTTGCATGAGCTTCCCTGTTGCCGTTCCTGGTTTGTGATGAAATAAATCTGATAGTCACCACTGATAAACTGGCAAACAGCCTAGGAGAGGGACCCAGGCTTCCATCGCCTGTGACAGAAGTCAGAAGTTATTTCAAGACATAGATGTGTTATTAAAGACCACATTATCTGTTACAATAACACAAAATTTAAATGAATGTGTACCCAAATGTCAGCAGCACTCAACATAGCCTGTTGTGTCCAATATGATCAGGCAGGACATTGAAACATGTTCTGCAATCCAGTGTTAGCTCAATTTAAGTTAATTTAAGTTTAAAAATATAATGATTCAAAAGTCATTCTAAGTTCTGGTGTCTGCTACATATAATATTGTAAGTACAATTCTATTATATATGTAGGTTCACAATTCCTCTTTTATACAATCCATAATTGCCTCTGTAGCTCATAAGAGTTTGTATTCCACTGCTTTGATCACAACCCTAAAACTGGAAAAATTTTTTTCAGTTTCAGAGACAAAATTTAAATAAATCTCCAGTTCTATGTTTAAATACAAATTTACATTTCATTATTAACCACTCTATGAATCAGAAATTAATTTAAAAAACAGGTTGCTAGTTAAATTATTGCTGAAATTGGAAACATAGATATTTTATGTAAAAATATGTAATAATTTCAAGAAAGAAAGAATATATTTAAGCCTCAACTATGAGAAAATTCCAGGCTTTGTCATAGTTTCATGAAATTAACAGAGAGCTAAAAGCCCTTTTCCACTTCAAGTCTTCAAAAAATCGAGACAAATAAATAAAATAGTTGTACTGTGAAGAAAGTTAGCTGTAACCCATCCAAAACCAGCAAATTCAGTCTAATGAGAATATAATAATAATAATACTAAATTATAATTAAAAGGTATAAATAAAGTATAAAAAATGAAAATAAATATAAAGTAAAAAAGTAAAAATAAAAGTATAAAAAAGTATAAATAATAATAAAAAATATACTTTTTTTTTTCAAAAACTTTGTAAGAACCTTATGATAATTGGAGCCATTTGACTTTTGGTGATCCACATAGTCTTCTTAGTTACTTTTGTTCATTGCAAAATTAATTTTGCAAATTCTCGGTATATTATTAATCTTGGAAATGTAAAAAATAAAGTACAAACAAAAGCAAAAATACACCCTTTTAAAAAAAGTTTCCTACAAAATCCTAGTGAAATAGGGAGTTTTCTGGTTCTTTTTCTTTTATAGGTAGGTAATCTCAGATTTCTTAGCTAGTGATCAAATGCAAAAACTACCTAATAAATTAAAATAAACATTTATTGCAGTAAAGAGTAAAATAATTCTGTTGTTTAAAAATTAGTCTAAATACTATTTTAATTTCTATTTTTGTTTTTCTTGTGTAACATTAATATTAAGTTATAAATTTTATGTAATGCATGTATAAGAAAAAATGTGTGATTTTTATAAACTCAGTTGAGCAAGACTATAGAGAGACCAAGGGCCAAGAGAGAAGAAATTGTATTTTTGAATCACAGTATGCCGAAGAAATTCATACTGAAAAACAGCTTGTGCCCAGGTGGCCAAAAAGGCCAATGGCATCTTGACCTGTATCAGCAATAGTGGGGCCAGCAGGACCAGGGCAGGAATTGTCCCCCTGAGTTTGGCACTGGTGAGGTCTCACCTCGAGTGCTGTGTCCCCTTCTGGGCCCCTCACCTGGAAGAAGGAAACTGAGGTGCTGGAGCAAGTTCAGCAAAGGACAATGCAGCTGGGGAAGGTTCTGGAGAACAAGTCCTCTGAAGAGTGCCTGAGGAAGCTTGGGTTGTTTAGCCTGGAGAAAAGGAAGGCTTAGAGGAGACCTTATCATGCTCCACAAGTTTTTAGAGGGAGAGTGTAGACTGGTGGGGGTCAGTCTCTTGTCCTAAGCAGGAAGTGAGAGGAAATGCCCTCAAGTTGTGCCAGGGAAGGTTTAGATTGGATATTAGGGGAAAAAAATAAAATCATGGAAACCATTGTAAAGCATTGGAAGAGACTGCCCATGGAAGTCACCATCCCTGCAAGTGTTCAAAGAGCCTGTGGATATGGCCCTTAGAGACATGGTTTAAGGGTGAAGATGATACCAGTGCAAGGTTGATGACTGGACTTGCTGATCTTGACAGTCTTTTCTGCCCTTATTGATTCTGTGATTCTGTGAACTAGATAAAGTGTACTACATTTTTGAAAATATAATGTTGAATCAGGGTTTTATTTCTTTATTTTCTTCGATTCAATTTCTTTTTCTTTAATTTTCTTCAACTTACAAGCCATTTACAAAGTATTTGGAAACTCAAAGGAAAGAATTCATTTAGATTTTGAGACTGGTGAATGAAGGTTGAGTTTAAACTTAAAAATTGAAGAGTTTTGCACCATGGAGAATGCTTCTTAAAGGATAAACATATCATGCATCCAGGCACACATCATTGAAAACATATTTGGCAATATTAAAATTTCATACCTAATTATGTTTTCCTGTGACATCTAATCATGAGGTACTCACTCTGTATAACATGGCCATGCCATTGCAGCTGGCAGTCACAGTATTCACTACTGAAGGGAGATAGATTTATAAAGAAATGGTGGCTTTGGACTAGGGAGCTTTGGGTATAACTTTGAAGTGCAAATTGTCATTATACAACCTTATTAAAAATTGCTGGCTAGTGTTGTCCAAGGCACTGTGATTCCACAACAGGAAATCTTGTGCTTCTCTCTGAAATGCTGAATTACCCAATTCAGTGCCTGGAGGTGTTAGCCTGCTAATAACCACACTAATTGGGACCTCAGAATGTGACACATCTAATCCTTGCCCAGTTCCAGCTGGGGTGATAAAGTAATTTTCTGTCTGGGATAGTGGCAATAATTAATGCCAGAAGTACAGTGTGAAACCTGACAATTTGTCACCACAGAATTAGCTGGTTTGTGGTGCTTTGCTTCTGTGAAATCACATCTTACTCCAAGAGCACTGAACTCAAGTGTGACTGACTGAACATTATAACATGAGTTAAATACCATGACCATGGCTGGAATCTGTCATTTTGACTATCTACCCCATTCTGCATATTTTGTCACAACATATTTATCTTTCACTATCAACACTCTGCACTTGAAAACTTTGAATTATCCTCTATTCATTACACTATATCCACTAATATGTGAAGGGAGTATATTCACAATTGCCATAATAAACCTATGACTTCATATTATTCAAAGGAGAGGTTTGAGAATTTTGAAATTTCTGCTACTTTTCATGATTATGTAAATGTTGTAACGAGATTACACAGGAGAGGAAAAACATTTTAAGTAAATATTGCTAATTTTTAGCATCTGTAAGTCTAAAAATTCTATCCTTATAATGTCACAATTAATTTTTTAAAATAAATTTCAAAAACCAGTAAATGAGTGCTGCTCTTAATGAAAGGAACTGGAGGGAAATATGATGAGTTCTTTTATTGTGTTTTCCTAGTTGTTAAATTTATATTTACTAAAAATGCTAGTCATTTCTAATGCTGCTTAGTCTGTTTCTTTAAGCATGACCTTTATTTGCTTGATTAACTACACCATATTTTATAGTGAGAAGCTGTTCTGCCAGTTTTGGTTAGGTAGTTTTATAGTCTGTTGCTGGAGAAATTCTGACATTTATATCTCTATACAAAAGAGACATAACTTTAGGTTGAATTTAATAGCTGCAAATCTTGACATGAGTAATAAACTAAACCTGAGTAGGAAGCTACTTTTATTATTCTTTAAATAGTATAATGATCACTGTTGCCTTCTAATTTAATCAACTAGAATAACTATCCTATAAATAGTCATCATCATTCCTGGCTTTATTTTAGTAAATTAAGGTGATTCACAGAAGGTGAGGAAATAAAAATTATCAAAATATGTTTATTAGATGGTTCTAATCTTCCAGGGATTATCTGCTTGTCTTGAAAAAATCACAGAAACAGTTTAACTTGAAGCAGTGGGTCAAACATAATTATATATACTGAAAGAAACTGGTCACATTGTTGAACACACAATGGATGGACAAGACAAGTAGCTCTAGACCATATAATGAGACACTCCACTTTTGTTATAATTGAGTAATAATAAGGTACCTAAAGAATTAATGTGGAATGCTTTAGATTATTAGATACTTCTGGTTGTACAGAAACAATGGTTTCAATCACTGCTTTGTAAGTGGTTACTTCTCAATTTATATTTATCCCTGTAATAAACTTTATTTCAAACTTTAACACTTAATTTCAAATTTTACTTTGATTTCTTTCCCAAAGGTCAGATTGTTCTATATAATGTGTTTTTATTTTTAGAAATATAATCACAAAAAAAGCTAGTTATTTTTTAATTTTCCGGTATAATATCTTGGATATGCAGAGGATTTTCTTAGAGACTGTTGATTATTTATCAGAGATTCTCACCTTGTGTTTCAGCAAAACAAATTTAATTGGGTAAGAGAGACTGACAGGTGCAACCTCATGCTAAGTGTAGAAGATATTTCCTCTTGATAATGACACAGACTTCCTGCCTTGTCTTTAAACAGATAACCCAGTGCAATGATAGTGAGTAGAGACTGGCTATTGACTTTGGCTGACAAAGAAATATCAGTGTTGTTAAAATGAAAGACACAATGCTACAAACACACTGATAATAAATGGAGGTGGGGAGGAAGGGGGGGAAGAGTTTCTTTTTTACTTACCAAAAAACCCCCCACACAAAAACCAAACAAATAAAGAGAAACAAGCAACCCCCAATGATTAAAAATGACATTTCAAGATCTAAGGTTAAGAAGGACAAGTAGATGAAGTTCTCCTTGAAAAGCTACATTGAACCTCTCTGAATCCACAGCCTGAAAATGGAAGTTGCACTTAAACATAACTAAGGGACAACTACAATTCTATATTGCTTTTATTCTCTTGTTCTGGTTTCTAAAATTATTTCTCTGTGCAGCTTAAGATAATTGAAGATCCTGCTCCTTTGATTACAACAGCTTAAAAGAAATATTTTCAAAAGAAAATAAAGAAAAGGATCGCCTAAATTTCAGTTGGCGATTGCTGTTCAATGCAATATTTAGATTTCTCGTATGGTCTTTAAGAACACAGCATTACTGTTTGAGGAAAGAATAGATAAGCATATAGGTCAGGCTCTTCCATGTCACTCAGATGTGCTGCAAGGTGGGACTTTTCTACTTTTTTAATTCTTGATCTTTTATGGGTTGATTTTAAATGGGTTGAACTTTTTTGATAAGAAAATCAGAGTTGCTACTATTTAAACACAGGCTTACTTAAATTCCAAGGTTTTGATATTATTTGTATTCCTTATTTGTATTCTGTTCAACATTTTTCTCCTCTGTCATCCTTATTTTATTTTATCTTACTGGACTGCTTGTCTCTCTGCCTTTCCACCTGTTTTTTGTTTCTTCCTTGCTGATTATTTATTCTTTAACCTTGTTGATCTTGTGTTGTCCAAATTCTTTGATAGTCTTTCATGATCTCTTGTTTAATACTGGATAGTGCTAGCCCCAAACACTTCTTTCATTATTGATATGGTTTAGTTTCCTTTCACATTAGACTCCAGTATTGCTTCAGAATAATTTTGTATTCTTATGAAGAAATGGAATCAAAAGTATCTGACATATTAATGTAATCTGTCAGTATTAAATGTCATTAATCTGACATTTAATATCTGACCTGAGATATTAAAATAATTCAAAAGTTAGTCTTTTTATCCATTGTGAGTGAATTATGTACTTAAAAATATAATTTCCTGAGTTTTACATGCCTGGCTGTAGGACAAAGATAAGGCACAACTGAAAGTCTACCAGTGGGACACTTAAGAAAAAGTAAGTACTACCTGATCATTTAAAGTTTTATCATTGCTTTAAACTCTGAAGTGTGCAAGTCCTGTTTAATATCAACACTTAAAATATAAAACATAGTCTCTTTAAAAGAGACAAGAGTGATTATTAAATGTTCTCTTGAAAAGAGTTGTTGGCTGAATAACATATCACCATAAAGAGACATCTTAGAAGTTCACATGAAAAAAAAATTACTGCACCTGGCTGGAATGGAGTTTACTTTCTTCACGTTAGCCTGTATGGTGGTGTGTTTTGTGTTTGTAAGTACAGCATTGGTAATGCATTTGTGTTTTCATTACTTCTGAAGAACGCTTGCAGATCATTAAGGCATTTTCTCTTTTCACTCTGCTCTGCCCCCTTGAGTGGGGTTTGTCTGAGGTGGAGTGAATTTTCTTCGCAGAAAGTGATATTGTGCTGTGTTTGGATTATAACAGAAACAGTACTGATAACACTTTTGTGTCTTACTTAATGCTGAAAAGTGCATGCAAAACATCAATGTGTTTTCTGTTTCTCTCACTGCCCCACAAGCGAGTAGACTGGGGGTGAGCAATAGGTGAGGATGAGGACATGGTTGTGACAGTTGATCCCAACTGAGGGAACAGAAATTCCATAGCACATGACATCATGGTCAGAAATAAAATCTGTAGAAAGGAGTAAGGGGAGGGGGATATTTGTAGTGATGGTGTTTGTCTTCCCAAGTAACCATTATACATGATGAAGCTTGACTTTCTCAAACGGGCTGAACATCTGTCTGCCTACAGAAAGTGGTGAATGAATTCCTCATTTTGCTTTGTTCACATGCACAGGTTTTACCTATTGAACTACCTTTATCTCAACACACAAGTTTGCTTCATTTTACCCTTCTGATTTGCTCCTCCAGCCTACTTGAGGGGAGCTCTGTGGGCAGCTGTGGGGGCTGAGCTGGCTTCTGGGGTTAAGCTACACCACCACCACCCTTCCCCACAGAAAAAAGGCTGGAGGTGGGTAAGAGTCTGGGAGGGAGCACAATCGGGACAACAGACTCAAACTGACCATAGGAATAATTTATACTACACAGCATTAAATCTCAGGGAAAGGAGGACAAAGAGGGGAGTTTTGTGGTTAAGGAATTTTCTTCCCAAGCCACTATGTCCAGGGCAGAGAGCCTCCTTTCCAGGAAGGGCTAAACAGCAACTTCTTCTTTCCTTGTTAAACTGTCAGTGTCCTGATCCACAGATCTTTTTGCCTTCCTTCTATTTTCCCTCTGCCCTATGGCTGACAAGTAAGCAATTATATGGATATTCGCTGTTGGGAAGGTAGGACCACTACAAATATAGACGATAGAGTGATAAATGTTCTCTTCTGCAAATTCATTCCTTCCAACTCTCACAGAGTAAAACACAGTTAAACTGTGTGTTGTATTCTTGAAATGTATTGTTTGTGACACATTTAAAGCTGTGGGTATATTATATTCTTCTGTTGTTCTTTCTACTTGTTGTAAATAGTGTCTGCTTCATTAAATCCCTTTTTCTTCACAAAATTTACAGCAGATTGGCATACACACAGAATATTGTGAAGCAATCCAGGAATATTTTATTTGTTCAAGACCAAATGGGAGGAAATTCTTACTGTAAAAGGGAGAACACTGATTTTTTTTCTCCTTAAAACAAAATGTATACATAGAAGTGTGGGACAAAATATTTCATGTTAGAGTCTTCATACAATACTACCCATGGTTACAGCTATGACCTAAGAACATAAAAAAATACAGTTCTAATTTATCCATTTTCTTATAAAAGATTAGAGAAATACTCTGAATTTAGTTTAAAATGCTTATTTTCATTTAGATAAACCATAGGCATAAATATGCTCACAGCCACTTTTCAGATATCAGGCTGATAAAAAGTTGATCTTTTATCCGAATTCACCACTAATTTTCTTCTGTCTGCCTACTCTTTCTGATGACAAGGGGTAATTGGAGATATTAATTTCTTTGTATTCACTTTTATTACATTTCTAAAGTTTAAATATACCTGGTTCCAGTGAAATGTCTTATATCAGAGGAAAACAAGTAGATATATATTTTTGAAGGGGAAAATGTAATACTATTGAAACAGAAAATATTTTACGATTACCGTTAATTTCTACATAATGAATTTATACTATTTTCTCTTTTTTTTTTTTTTTGCTTTTTTCATTCAGTCTTATTTTTTTGTTTTCTAATGTCTATATTCTGACTATTGAAGAAATATCTACTTGGTTTTTATTATAATTTTGTGACTGAGTGAGCTATTGAAATTCTTTAACATTGTTGTCCACTTCCATAAGAAATTTCAAAAATTATTCATGTCTATGAAGATAACCTGTGTGAGAAATTGGATTAGCACTTGTAACGTATCTGATGATATCTCAGAGGGAAGGTAAAAAAAGCCCATTTATTCAAATTCCTTCAAATGGTGGGCCTCCCATATTCTCTGCATATATATTCCCTACATCTCCCACACTTTCTTTTACTTTATAACTGTGGAGAAGGTTTAATATTCCTCTATTTTTTTAGAGAGGTTCATAATTAGGATAGCTATCTCTTTGTCCATTTACTCCACCACAAAAATTGCCACTCTTTTCATATGGTCTGCCACTCAAGTGCAAAGAGCTACACAGTCATGAGAGACCACATTATGTGAAAATGGATTCTTTTTTCTCTCAACAGTTTATTGATCTTCAAGGACAACCAATTTGTGTCAGCTGTCATCTCTTCCCGTTAAAATTATTAGTTTTCACCCTACCTTGGTAGCTTCTTTTTGGGTTGTCAAAATTTTTCTGCCACCTCTTGTGATCATCTCAAATCTAATTTAGGTGAGGAGAAAGCCTGGAATCCCATTATCTGCTCTGCTTTAACATACAAAGAGTATAGAAGATGCTTAGTTTCCATTACAAAAAGAAATTATTTCCTGTGGAGAACAGAGAGGTTCGAGTGAAAGCTGTCCCTGCTAGGATAAATTCAATAGGAGGTTGTTGATACAGGGATTCACTACTTCATGCAAGTTACATTGTTGTAAAAAGACTAGAAGGTGGCAAATGGGGCTGCTTAATGCCTAATTCATCAGCAGAGTTCCTTTTCCTACCAAATTAGTCAATGCTAATCCTAATGGTACAGTCAATACAGGGAGAATTGCCTCATGCAACACTTAATGACTATATTTTTTTTGTCAAATCAGCAATCTCAGTTTAATATTGGCTATGCAGAAATAGAGACCATAGCTAAATAATCACAAAAATATTTAAAAGGGCTGCCAGTGTCTCCATTTAACATGAAGTTAGACATCTTGTGATATCCATTTCAAAACAAGCTTTAAGAGTCAAAGTTCTGGTTACAATGAAATCTTACCCTGCGTAACTGCTTTGAGCAGTAAGCATTTTTTGACTATTGTTCACAAAGCAAGCCCCAGACCCTGTGCAAAGTAATTAGTTCTGGAAAGAAACCCTGCAACAAGAGATTTAATATTTTCTCCTCAAGGGTTTTTACAATGGTAATGAGACCAGTCATTCATTTGTCTGAGAATAAAAAAAAAGACTAATTTAGTCACAATGTCTGGACTTTAGTAGTCAAAAGAATTCCTAGAACTAGACTCTTCCTTTGCTAAATTCTCTTTAGCATAGAAAAATTTATTTTATCCCTTTTCAGGATTTTTTAGGGTTCAGAGAATCTAAAATAAAACTTTGGACTTCATTTTTGGCAAAAGCAAATATCATCCTGCTTTGTTTTCCCTTTTACAACCAATATAATGTATTTGTATTGTTTCCAGAGACAAAATGCACTGTGTCAAGCTTCAGTTACATGATAGTCATTCATCCCTTTGATTGTATTCAGAATAGTAATGGTTGCTTGTATCAAACCCTGTAGGCAATTTTTTAAAAAAAAATGTTTAATAAGATCATGGAACTTTGTAAATTTAATTTGTCTTACCAGAGAAAATAAAAACACTCACATAACTATATATTTTTATGCTTTTGGATTTGGATGGGATTATATTGTTCTTATTTGGACTCTTCCCTGGAGCCTAAGACATCATGGGAATAAATTTCCAATCATATGATTTAAGGTCAGATTAGAGGTCTGGATGGCTACTCAGTGGACAAGCTTTCATTCTTAGAGTAACTGAAACTGACTTGAAACTGACAGTGCCTTTTGTTTTCAAAATGGCAACTCTATTAGGCAGTAAATACAAAATTTATATAAATTAAAAAAAAAAAACAAAAAAAAAACACAAACCCAAACCAAGCAATGCCCCAAACCTTTACTAATAGATGAAGTTAATTATACTTTACTAGCAAAAAAGGTGGAGGAATGTGGAGGGAAACAGTTTACAGCTGAGATAAAGATATTTCCAGCCACTCAAGTCCTCAGAAGTTGCTTCACATTGTTTGTATACTGCTGCGCTCACGATACTTGGTGATTCCTCAATGATTTTTGAATCTCACTGTGTTCCTGTCCTTGTTTGTTGCCAAGGCCCTAAGAGCCTTCTCCACCTTTTGGCAACTTTGGTTATTTTATGTACTGTCACTCTCCCCCATCTCAGTAAATTATTTCCCTGTCTGTTTCTCCCACATCTAATAGGTAATAAGTCAAATCTTCCAGATTCACTACCAAGCAAACAGAAAGAAGAAATAGAAAGACGAAATTGTGCCCTGCATTTTCTCAGAGCAGGGATTAAAAGAATTTTAAAAACCGCTTACATTGGAGACACATGTAATCTTCCTTCCTTCCTTCCTTCCTTCCTTCCTTCCTTCCTTCCTTCCTTCCTTCCTTCCTTCCTTCCTTCCGCCACTTCCTTCCTTCCGCCACTTCCTTCCGCCACTTCCTTCCTTCCGCCACTTCCTTCCGCCACTTCCTTCCGCCACTTCCTTCCGCCACTTCCTTCCTTCCTTCCTTCCTTCCGCCACTTCCTTCCTTCCTTCCGCCACTTCCTTCCTTCCGCCACTTCCTTCCTTCCTTCCTTCCTTCCTTCCTTCCTTCCTTCCTTCCTTCCTTCCTTCCTTCCTTCCTTCCTTCCGCCACTTCCTTCCGCCACTTCCTTCCTTCCTTCCTTCCGCCACTTCCTTCCTTCCTTCCTTCCTTCCGCCACTTCCTTCCTTCCTTCCTTCCTTCCGCCACTTCCTTCCTTCCTTCCTTCCTTCCTTCCTTCCTTCCTTCCTTCCTTCCGCCACTTCCTTCCGCCACTTCCTTCCGCCACTTCCTTCCTTCCTTCCGCCACTTCCTTCCGCCACTTCCTTCCTTCCTTCCTTCCTTCCTTCCTTCCTTCCTTCCTTCCTTCCTTCCTTCCTTCCTTCCTTCCGCCACTTCCGCCACTTCCGCCACTTCCGCCACTTCCGCCACTTCCGCCACTTCCTTCCGCCACTTCCTTCCGCCACTTCCGCCACTTCCTTCCTTCCTTCCGCCACTTCCTTCCTTCCGCCACTTCCTTCCTTCCGCCACTTCCTTCCGCCACTTCCTTCCACCACTTCCTTCCTTCCTTCCGCCACTTCCTTCCTTCCGCCACTTCCTTCCTTCTGCCACTTCCTTCCGCCACTTCCTTCCGCCACTTCCTTCCGCCACTTCCGCCACTTCCGCCACTTCCGCCACTTCCTTCCGCCACTTCCTTCCGCCACTTCCTTCCGCTGCTTCCTTCCTTCCTTCTCCTTCCATAAATGACAACCAATATTAGATATTTAGTTTCCCTACCTCAGCATGCCCTGATAAGTTCTTTATTTCCTTTCCCGTTCTTACAGTTGTCTACCCTATCTCCAAAAGTAACAGGCAATTCGAGATGAAACCCCTGTACATGTTGCCTCTCCTCAGCCAAGGAGGGATGACTAATTATGTACTTAACCCTATGACAATTTCTAGTTGATGAGAATAACAAAGGGCAATATGAATAAGTAGGGCATTGCTTCCTCCCTCACCCCCCTTTTTAAATTAATGATTCTTTCTCTTCTTGCCTGCCTGGTTTGTCCTACAGAAATCTTCTAAAGACAATAATGATGGAACTTTGTAAATTACATGTTACCATAAACACTTATTTTTTAATGACCTAATTAAATTCAACACAGTAACTAATTGTGAGCTTTCTATAAACACCAAATGTTCCACAACAGATACAAAAGCTTGGGAAGAAGGTATTGATCAGTGCTTCTGCTAAACATGCCCTGGTACATTTTAGGGGACTTTTTCAGACGTCAGGTTGTAGATTTTAGGACATTAGCTTTGTTGTAGCACTCTGCATATGGAGTTGAATGCTTGGAGTAAGCATAGAAATCTGCACAAAGGAGGAAGGTTACAAATAAAAAAGTGTACATAAAGTGTACATCTTACATAGATATTTTCATTTCTGTACTTAAATTTCAGATCAAGGGTGTGAACTCAATGTGAAAATTAATATTTATTTAAATAGGTGTATTTTATTAACTCATATTTTTAAAAGCCAAGAGAAAATCTCTCTTGTATCAAACTGGTTTTTATTTGTGCTAAGTCCTTGTCCCTTTGTTTTACTTTCGCTTTTTCCTTTCCAATATTTTCTAATCTCTAAGAGTCTTTTTTACTGCCAAGCTTAAAGTCACCTTCCTGGATGTCCTTATGTTTCACTGTTGCATTCTATACCTCATAAATTACATATGTTTTAAAACTAAGAAACAATTGTTTAAAAAATGCTATCTAATATGCCAAAACCAAGTGTGTTAATTAAGAAAAGCAGGAGTTTTTCTTATCACATAGAAGTATTTAAATCAGTGTTTCATATGAAAATCATTACATTTATATTACCTTCTGCTTCAAGTGTCCTTGCTTAAGTAAAATAGGTTATTAAGAAAGCAATGTAAGACTAGAAAGAGCTCCTAACTCATTTGACACTTACAGTAAAAATTATAAGTACTGCTTCTGATTTTATATATCCAAATAAAGTATGATTCAGTAACAGAAAATGTTTTAAAAAGTAGCTAACCTTTCTGAAATCTTGATAAATATTAACTTAAAAATGTCTAGCAGCACTTCCTCTTCTTTTTAGTGCCAGAAAAGAATTTGACAGACTAAGGAAGGATTATCTATTTAATACACTAGATAAATTTGGATCCAGAAACAAATTTTGTAAATGGATTAAATGCTTACTCTTGGAAGCATGGCTTACTGGACTAAGAATCAGGACTGAAATCCCCACAATCCTTAAACAACAGCTCTGAATCTTTCTCACCCTTGTTCTTCTTCCTTCAAAAGGATGGATAGTTCACAGTTATTTCAGGCTAGATTTTGGTAATCACTCTCCAGCTGAGACCTTTGCACAGAACTCAAGGTTACTGATGATATGTGCTCTGTATGAGTCTCCCTTTTCCTTTTCCTTTTCCTTTTCCTTTTCCTTTTCCTTTTCCTTTTCCTTTTCCTTTTCCTTTTCCTTTTCCTTTTCCTTTTCCAATATGATTTTTTTTCATTTATTTAAATGATATCTGCAGGAGCTTAATACAAGTTAAATAGAACTATTATTACTAGTAAGCCTAGCTCTAAACACTATGGAATCATCAGGGAATAGTGAAGTTCTAATGCATTCCTGATGTTTGATTTTTACAATTAAGAAGTTCTAAACAGAAAGGATTTGGGGTAGATATAGGTCTTTGCACAACGAAATTCTTGTTGGGAACTTTGGATTTGTTAATCCATTTAAATATTAATAAATAGTTGGAAGACATATTTCTTTAAAAGCATGGAAGAGGGCACCTCTAGAAAGGCAGAATTTAATTTTGAATTAAAGATTTTTAAAAAATGTCTTTATCTGCTGCCCTGGAGATTAAAATAATATTGTGAATATTCAGTATTTCAGAAAAGAAAAAAGAAACCAAAGGAATGGTTAGTATATTTAATCTTCCTATCTTATTTAAAAATTAAATCATACTGAAGTAGGACTGAAATACAGAACGGGAAAAGTGATGAGCATTAACTGTTTCTCAAGGTTATCCAGTTTGGCAGTGCAAAATGCTAATTTGATAATTTTTCTGTTCAGCATTCTAAAATACAGCCCTTGCAAAGTGAGGGCTTTTTGGCTTATGTTTTTCTTCAACTCTTTAGGTGATAACAGAAGTGTATCATTCACAAAATGTGATGTGGCAGAAAAATTCCTGTGGGCACTTTTAGTTGGTTTTGGCTACTATTGCACACTAGGAGAATGAGCAGCCAAGCAAACCTTGTAGCTCTAAAAGAATGCCATAATCCAACCATTTTATTTTTACCACCAGGCTTGGTTATTTTATATCTCATAAGTTCTGGTAAAAACTGTTGTCAATTCTTTTACAAACAGCCTTAAATCAAAGTCCTACCAGACGTCAACAGTAGAGTTTTAGAAAAAATGATTGCACATAATAGACACTACTAACAACAGGGACACTGTGGGTAATGTTAAAAAAATTGCCCATTAGTACTGCACACTATTCAGAAAGAATACAAAGTTCTTGAATATGTCAGTGAAATTTGGGAATCCCTAGGTGAAATTTCTTAAAAGTGGTAAAACCAAATGCTGCAATATTTGAAATACTAAATCTAGCTTTTGAGAGCAACAAATTATGGTTGGCTGCAAGCATGAGAGCAACATAAAAAATAAATTTTAAAAGTCAATTAAATTAAGATTGGATGATAAATAGCATTGAATCAATCATCTTTGTGATTCTGCAAAGCAATGTTTACTTAGAAGTAATCTTTTTTGATGTCAAATTAATTTTTCTCCTGACAAATGCTTCATTCACTTATACATCAATGAATTACAGATGACAAGAAACACACTAGCAAGAAGTTATGCTTTTGAATTTCATCTAAAGTTAAAATGGATTTATGGCATATTGCTATAATTCTGTGTCTCGACATAATTGATGGATAAGATGCACCACCATCATATTATGGGCTGTCCATATTATCCCAAGGGTACCATTCTTGGTATTTTGTGAGTCTGTGCATTCATGCGAGACTTATTATTCTTGTTTAAGCAGTTCTAAAGAATCAAATGGGAGTCTTGATAAAAAAATTGCAACAGTAGCTGGTAGCTGCCAAGTACATGCATTCCTTTCAAAGATATTTTCAATGGTACAAGATGTTTGAAAATTGTCTTAATCATAAATAGAATGGTGCTGGCTTTCTCAGTAACAATACTTTTATCGGATCTGGATTCTGCAGTTGTTCTTGTGGTCAGCAGAGGAGCACCTTTAATGAGTGTCAAAAGCAACTATCTTCTGAAAATCAACACAAACATTGGTTTAAATTTCTGTTGCTTGAATGAGACTGACAGAGTCAGATTAACTTCCCTCTTTAAAGTATTAAAAAAAAAGTTTTTTATATTGATTAGCATATACTGTAGATTCTATTTTTTTATGTGGTTTAAGGCAAAAAAATTAATCTATCTATGACCTGAAAATTACAACACCTTCTCCCTTCTCCCTTCCCCTCCCTAAAAAAAGCACAAAACAGAACTGGAAACAAAAAGCAGAAGGATATTTAGGATAGTTGGCTCATTCTCTATTCTCTAAATAGAGTGAGACTTAGTAGTGGCAATATTTTCCTAGGCATTATAGGGGGGAAAAAACCCCAAGGCTTAAAAATGAGACTAAGGTCTGTTTATAGTAATGGCATTTCTAGCACAACAGTGTTCAAGATACAAACTGTAAGAATCATGGCCTTGCAGATTAATTCAGATGGGCAGAAATCTCTGGAGCAACTCCCTTGTCAAACCAAGGTCAACTTCAAAGTCAGACATAACTTCAAATTTAGATCAGATTCCTCAATATCTTTTTGAATCTTGTTTTGAGTACCTCTAAAGGTGGATGTTCCACAGTCACTTTGAGTACCCACATGGTTAGAGAAAAAAATTGTAATTTATAGAAAATGCTTGTAATACTTAATAAAAACCCCCCTTATTTCCTCCTCCTTTATTACTGATAATGCCATTTTTTGATACCTTAGTAAAGGAATTGCGTTTATTTTGTCTCTGTGGTTCCAGATACCTACATACTTATAGATCATAGGAAAGTCCAGTGTATTCATTCCATGGAACTCAATGTCCATAATTCTGAATTGTTCTTTTGAGAACAGTTTTCCTCATGCTTTCTGCACTCTTTACTGTACAGAACAAGAATGAGAAAGAGGAAGACAGCATAATCAAACACTACAACACCTCATATGATGAGAAACTATGATTATATATTATACTGTCAAGTTCTTATTGATCCACTTAGAGGCACATTGACCTTTAATATTAATGTGCTTAGCAAAAAATGTCATTGGAAAAGACTATAATGCTAAATGTTCAATGACATAAAATGTGCATGTCTACTATGAACAAAACCAGAGGCAGTGGTGAAGAAAAGTAACCCTAATTAGGTCATCTGCTTGTCAGGAAGCCCTCAGCCTCTGCTGTTATGAAAAATGGAGATTAAGGGTATTACCAGGCCAAAAGAATACTATTCTTCATGGAAAGATATCACTGTGAAATAAAAAAAAAAAAAATTAGATTTTTGTTGCAGACAGGAAAGGTGGTTAACTTATACATTTTTATTTCAAAAAGATTAATATCAGGATGCTCTTATGTATAATGAGAAGTAAGCATGATAGCTTACAACAGTAAACAGAAAAGAGTTTATTGATTATTTTCTCTGCCTGTGATTTATTTTCTTATACGATATAAAATACAGCTTAGAGGGAATAACCTTTATTCAGAGGAGATGCTGAACAGAAGCACAATTATCTGTGCACAAACTAACTCTAAAACCACATTTTTCAAGAGTTAGAGACTCTGAAGAAGTGGAGATTTTTGGACTTTGCTGGGTGTGGGTGCCCAGGGTGCTACAGGAGTGGCCTCCATAGGAAGAAGCCACAATTTCCCCTGTCCTGAGGCAGCTGGTTCCAACAGAGCCACCACAGGGCACCGCTGAGCCCTGCAGCCACCATGGCAGCACAGTATACAAAATTCAGCAGAAAACAACACTCTCCTTTTCTCTTTGGGCTGCACTGTGACCTCAGAAATACTCATTAGGCCTTGGCCTTGATGAACAGCACCTGGGCTAAGCTGCTCTTGAGCTTTTCAGAGACACTGTCTGTTCCCAGGAACTTGTGCTGCCCAACAAGCCCCCTTAAAACTTTTGGTTAGTTCCAGGACTAATTCTGGCAAAGGGGTCCATTTTGAGCCCCATGACTCAAAGGAGATTCTCCCTTATTCCCTTTTGCCCTTACTGTTTCCTACCCTTACCCTTTTTCCATCTCCATCTTCTACACAGATACTTTTACATTGATTTTAATTTTAAATTAGTTTAGATTTTCATCTGATTTTTCTCTCTGGGCCTTAAACATGTAGTTAGTCAGAGAGTAAACCTTGCCAATGAACTTTGCTTTGATTTCACTTTAATAATACTATTATTTTGCCGATATCTTTACTGGTGATTCTTTGATTGACATAAAACACTCATTTGCTACAGGGAGTGAAACAAAGCTACAAGAGAGGAAAAAAAAGAATAGTGAGAGAAGGTGAGAGAAGGAGGAAGGGGAGGCATCCACTGGAGCAGGTAAAAAGTGTCAGGAGAAAGGGGCAGGAAAGAGAAACTACTGTGTACAACCGACCTGATTCCAGGCTACTTGGCTGGGGGAGAGGTAGAGGAGTCTGGGGGGAAGCTGATCTTGGGAGAGTGGGGAGGGCAAGAACATTGCTTCAATGTTCTTTTCCTTTGTCTTTATTTGAAAAAAAAAATTAATTGGTAATAAATTAATTTTGCCCAAATCTAGTATGTTTTGTCCATGACAGCATTTAGTAAGCAATCTCTTTTCTGCTCTCTTCCCTTGTCCCATTTAGGAGTGGCAGTGAGGAAGCAAGCTGGTTGGGAGTTTGACCCTTAGTCAAGGCCAACCCACCATACTGGCCAAAATGAGGAAATAAGGTTTCCCTTACCCAAAGTTTTCTCAGTTTTACATCAAAGAGCAATTTTTTTTAGACTACACATGGAATACTGGTCTGGTTAATTTGCTGCTCCTAAACCAAAAGCAAGCCCTAAAAAGGTGAGAGCTCATTAAGTTGTAGTGGTATATAACAGATGCATGAGCTTGAGTCTGAAAGAGCTCAGACTATGAAACTGGATTACCAGTGCTGATTTGTTTTGGTTTTGGTTTTTTAAATTGCCTGTTACTTTATTTTTCTTATTTTGTCCTCTTCATATCAATGTATAGATAAATGTATTAATATAGTCTGAGGTGTTGATAGGAAGTTTAGGATATTGCCAATGACTAACATCTTATTTTGCATTACTGTAAGACTTAGAAAATACTCAGTTAGAAATGCAAGGTAGTCATTCTCAGTGATCCTTGGGAAACCCTTCCAACTCAGCATATTCTGTGATTTTGAAGAGAGGAGAGGAGAGGAGAGGAGAGGAGAGGAGAGGAGAGGAGAGGAGAGGAGAGGAGAGGAGAGGAGAGGAGAGGAGAGGAGAGGAGAGGAGAGGAGAGGAGAGGAGAGGAGAGGAGAGGAGAGGAGAGGAGAGGAGAGGAGAGGAGAGGAGAGGAGAGGAGAGGAGAGGAGAGGAGAGGAGAGGAGAGGAGAGGAGAGGAGAGGAGAGGAGAGGAGAGGAGAGGAGAGGAAGGGAAGGGAAGGACTTGAACACTTAGATGAAGGCAATGAAGTAACTAGATTAAGTGCCAATGGCAGGTGAAATGATAAACAGGTACAATCAGATGAAATTATAAATGAGGTGAAATGTTAGGATGCTGAAACTCACTTTGAAAGCTGGCATGTATGTCTTTGTTGCAGGGTATCAAAAAGAGTTGGCTGTGAGACAGTTTCCGTTGAAAGCATGTTGAATAATCCAATCTGCTTGAGTTCAGTTGTGTATAAATGTGGTATTCACAATCTGCATATACTTCAAATGATAACATTGATCATGTTGTTCATTTTTTGAAAATTATATTTAATGAATCTTATACAGAGAAGCCAGCAGCAGAAACATTTACTCACTTATTTTTCATCCACTCTTCTGAAATGTTATGTTGTATGATTGATAGACCTTACATGGATTACATGGAGATATCAAGTTTAAAGTAGCAAATATCATTTTCTCAAAGCAGTATCATAATTCATAGTCCATTATATGATAAAGTACAGAAGGAGCTGAACTTAGTGAAGGAAAGCTGCACAATGTAATTATCATTATTCCAAATGTTTCTGTCATTTTTAATAAAGAAAACCATAGAGACTTATAAAAATAATTTCATGATTTAATGATACCAGAAAGTCACAAACTGAGCTCACATAAATTGCTGTAGTGCTTTCATTCAGCTTTGTGGAAACCCTGAATCTCTGATAAACAAATTTTCAAATAAAATAGTCAGAATGAAAATTATGTTCATAAGTATGTAAAAGAACACAGTTCTGTTTGCTATACTCAGTTATGCAAAAATTAGAATAATTACTGTTATCTTGCAGCAGACAAATGAGTTGTTCGGATGACCTATTAAATATAAGAGAATTGTTAAAGATGACTTGTTAGAGATATTGTGGATATTTGAAGTATTCTCAAGGATAATTTCTTGTTTTTCCTAAAAGGAGGCTTTCTTCTCTCTTTTTGTAGTCACTAAACCTAATAATCTCCATTCTAGGAATGGAAGCTAGTTACACCCTAGAGCCAATGCTATACTTAAGGCACACAATCAGTGATATTATCATTAGAGAAGATGCTTGGTTTTCCCACTGAGTTCAGTGAGTCTGAAAATCCCTTCTGTCTCCCAAAAGGCATTTTCTTTGTTGCAGTAGATACAGCAGGCACTCAGCTTCAGGACAACTTTGAAAATTTTGGGCTGAAGTGTAACTCTTTTCCTATAATCTTTCACATTGTAATAATTATTCCTTCCCTTTCAGTGTAGCATTAATCAAACCACATCTGAGCTTACTGAACAATCAGAAGTGAAAAATATATTTCAGTCATGGTATTTGACCTGGAATTCAATTGTATGGGGATATATCTGTGAAGGATGGGAGTAGGGTAGCAGATTCACTTATGTTCATTGCATTGCTTCTCAGTCGGGGTTAAGACATGCCCTAGCTATAGAAACAGGACCAAAAAAATATTAGGCATAGGTTTAAATCCATATTATTCATACTATACAAATTTTATGCCTTCATTCAATCAATTCAAATTTCTGAATCTCATATGGGAAGTAAATTGGTGTACTATAATTACCACTGCACTGTGGCCAAGTAAAGAATACTGGGAATGAGATACAGTATTATTTTTTCCTCTATAACCCTAATGTCACCGTGTGTGATGTGGCCACTTTCAGTGGGAAAATCCTGCAATGACTTGTCATTGTGGGTAAGGAGTAAATTCCTACTTCCTTTTCAAAGCAAAGAGCAAACAAGAAAGGACTAAACTTCTCTAAGTTTAGTGCCTCCAATTATTGATTGAAAATCCTTCCTACCTTTCATTTTAGTGATCTTGTTTCACTCCACACAATTTTGGTGCAACTGATTCCAGCTACCATTTTTCACAGTGACTGTTAGGGAAAAGAGACACGCAGTCACAGAAAGCACAATGTGGAGACACGTACAACCCACCTTGCAGCTGCCTAGAAAAGGTTAATGAAAATTTTAATTATCAATCCTTGCTATGACAAAGACAACTAGAAACAACTGCGGCAAGAGACTATAGGCGAAGCAGTCTCAGGAGGAGCTGTTGAGATTTTAAGCTCTGATGAAGAAGTGCTATGAGATGAAAATAGTTTCCTAAGTAAAATGTCTGCTAAGTAAAGGAAGAAAATCCACAGAATTCATGGAAGATAAGAGGTGGAAATATACTCCTGACACTTGTCTTGACCTCTATGACAAGACACCTGAAGAAGAGTAAAGCCTTTGTTTTTAACTCCAAGAGCTGTAGAAAGGATCTGGGGATAAAGACTGAAGCTGACAGATAGCTATCTTGTGTGTGTGAAAATCCTAACTAATTCTGTTATCTGAAAGAGAAAGGTCTGTTCCTCAGGCAAATGGAAAGATCACATTTATATATTGGATAGGCTGACATAAAATGGCTGTAGCTCACTGCCACGTAAAAGTTGAGAACAGATCAAACATTAAAACTCCTATTGAGATTGTTGGCTAAAGTGCATATACATTAAAAAAAAAAAAAAGTTACTGCGCAATATTTACTAGCTTGTAATTGGACATTTTGTCCAAAAGTTTTGTTCAGACAGACAAGATTGAGCATTTATTGTTGACTGATGGGATACTATTTTACCTGCTATCATTAAAAAACAAAAGAGGTGGATAAATATAATAACTGCTGACTTTAAATATTGTTTAGTAGGCATGTGTAGAATTTAAAGCATTTACTTTAAAGTCAAGACTAAAACCCTTGTGTCCTTCACTGACTCTAATTTAGCTTGACTGTGCATCTTTGGCATCTGGTCTTAATTTCTAATATACAGCAACTTTTACATTAACTCGTAAAACATTTTACGGAACTCTGATTCAAAGCATTTGGCAAACATTTAGTAAGAATGTATTTGGAATGTATATCTGAATGCAAGAATCTTAAAATTAATAGATACAATCTGCAAAGCTCTTAAACCAACTTTTGTAGCCATAAGTTACTGCAAATTTTCTAGATAAATTTTCTGAAGTGTCTGGTTCTTTTCTGAAGTATTTTAAATTTAACTAAAATTCAAATTAAATGTTTTAAAATATACAACCCTAAAACAGCAGACAGTGTTTTTCAACATGAAACATTGAAGTGTTCTAAATGAATCTTTAGCAGCAGGATACATGAAAAAATATACAATCTTATGCCCAGACACAATTATCCATAAATTAGATATCCACTAAGTATTGTGTCCCTCTGGAAGCATGCCAATGGAAAAGTTGGCATGCTGACCCTCAATGTGCTTGAGACTTCTAAATTTCCTACTTTTATCCTGAAAATAATGGTAAATATAGCAGTGAGTAATAGCAGAACCAGGGAATCAAAAATACAGCAGAGACTTTTGACCTGTTCCTTAATCTGGTAATTTTTCTGGATCATGAAGGGAAAGGGAGGTTTGTTTTGGGTTTGTTTTTTGTTTTTTTTTTCCTGCAAAAGGCTACAATTGATCTATGTTTCTACTTTGATAATTGAGCATTATTTTTTATTCCCTGAATTTGGCCTTTCTTATCACCTGGAAAAATCACTTTGTAGTGATACCACACAACTGTAAAGATTTCAAAAAACCCAAACAGTTCAAATATATGGAAGTGCATGCTATATAAAATGTCTTTCTTTTTCAGCTTAATGGGACCTATGAATACTTTTTGGTTGATCTTTTATGATAGACACTTAACATTAGTTCTGTTATTTTTTAGGAACAAAAGTAAATGTAAATAGTCTCTGATCTCAGAAACCTTTCCAATGAAAGTTACTACACTTATCCAGGCTTCAGCCTTCTGGCATCTCACCTGTCCTACTAGAGCTCTGCGGGAAGTCCTGAAGGTTTGACAGGTTAAGCCAATTCTCAGAGTGACCTGCAGAAAATTTTCTTAATCTAGACTGCATTGAAAATTTTTAATCTAAACTTAAATTCATATACACTTATTGATTATGTGATTGTCTAGTACTCCAACACAGAAAGATGATTTGAGTCAAAAAATCTTACACTCATTGACTCCTATTGTCAGTTTTCAGTCCCTTCCAATAATCAGAAAACTTTGCTTGACTCTTTTTTTAAGATATTTACAAATAATACCTTTGCTGTATTTTCTCCGATTTGTGTGTTGTGCTTCATGCAGAATCTCAGATTTTTCTTATTGTCAAGAGTAAATATTTTTCTAAGTTTGTGTACTCTAAAAGCATATTTTAGAATCACATTCTAACCATCAGTACGTTTATTATACTTATTCTTGCTTTTGCTAACTTTTGTGACCTATTTGTTGAACATTTTACAACCAGAGGAAAACAAGCACACACATACTAGTTTTAGAAGCTGTTTGTTGATGTTATGGGAAGTAGAGTTATGGTTTCATCTGACAAACATTTAAAAGTAATCTTGGAAACTTTTAAATGTCTTTAAGTAATATCTAAATAATTACAAACAGTGTAGAAAAAACTTTCTATTTTGCCAAAACCTAATCATAGAAGTAATAAAATTGAAATCAAATGAGTCCATGGAATATTTTTTTTATTTGACTTTAGTCAGGCCACTTGAGAAATTTACAAGTTTACCTTTGAAGCAATTACCTGGTAATTCACATAGCACATTTTTTTTCTCTTCTTTGTTCTTGATTCCTCTATCTTTTGAAACATCTTTAATTAAAGCAAGTTAGCCACTGGGATCTTAATCTAAAATCACTTCTTCTAATCTTATTTTGTTCAGAGGTGTCACACAATTTAAGATTGGACTCCATAAATACAGCCTTGAGGCAGTAGCAGCTGTGCCTCTTTTTCACCTGTGCCTAGTTTTTGCAAAAATATCTGATTGTGTCTTTAGTGTACCAAAAGTTAAGTTAATCTAGGTTGAGTCCCAAGAGTCTGACAAGTATCAAGCTGCTTGCTGAATTTTACAATCTGTTGACTTCATAAGAATACAGTTATCAAAATGGAGAAAAGTGTATTTATGAGCATGTGGTGCTTCAAAGTATCCTAAAAAGTAATGCTTAAATCCCTTCTCACACTCCTCTCTTTCTTCTTGTCCTGACAAGCCTGCACCTAAATATAATTATTAATGCCATCAAGCACTTAGTTTATACTTACTTTAAATTACTGTTCTGAAAGATTCAAAAGACAGAACCTCAGAGTTCAAATCTTGGGGCTTCTGAGGATATATCATCAGACATCATAAATGTGTCTTTTACTGATGTTAACATTTCCACACACAAACTGGTAAAAATAACTAATCCCACTGGCTCTGGTTCATCAGAGATCTCCTGGCAAGGCTGAGGCATGTTAGTACATCCTAAACTTGTGTTGTTACCAGAGATGGTGGAATTAACAGTTCACAGCCATGCAAAAGAAAACTTTAATGTGTTTCACTTACATGAGAACAAAGAACAGTTTACTTTGTAAAGAAAAATAAGGTCTTTGATGCCAAATTTTGATTTCTGTGATTTTATTTTACAAGATTTTACAAAATTTTACAAATTTACAATTTTACAAGATTTGTCCACTTATATCTACTCCTTTCATAAATGCATATGTGCATGGGAACGTTGTGTGAGACTCACCATGAGTCAGTTCAAATTTACTTTTCCTTGTGCAACAGAAGATCACTTTGCCACCAGTTACAACTTTGACCCTATGTGTAATACATCATTTTCTGCCCAAAGACATTTCACTCAGCAAGCCACTGTCCTTGAAAAGTCAAGTATTCACTTGTTTCTTTCTCCTTCACAATAAATAAAGAATTTTGACAATAATGTAGTGTGATTCTCAAGGAAAAAACAATAAATTTGTGATGGAGAGTTCTAAAATTTTTTTGAGTCAAACTTCCTTTTTCCAAAAGAAAACTTAATTATAGCATAAGATCTATCTTTAGCAGAAGGTGAAGTGCTAAAGCAGAAGCAAATCTTGACTCCCTGCCAAAGACAGGTAAAGCAATCTTTCTAAATACCTATTTCATAAGGGTTTTACAATTTTCAAGACTCTTAATAGTGCAAGAAGTGAAAATAATGTGAAATTTTATGATGCAATAACTCAAAGGATATTTCAATTTTATTTTCTATTCCATCTTACTCATCACTAATGATCTTGAATTTAAAAACTGGTACCTTTAATATTTTGAAATTAAGCATTCATTCCTGTGACTGTTTTTTCAAAATATATGGGGGTAGGAGGGGGAGATCCCAAGTGCTTACAGCAACTAATCAGAACAAAACAAATAAGTCACAGAAACAAAACACATGGAGAACTGAAAAAAAAAAAAAAAAAAAAAGAATACAACACTGATGGTAAAATTTTCCTAATGCAAAAACTTAATTGTTATTTATAAAGAAACCAAGAATTAAAACTAAAGGAGACTCAGGCAAAAAATTCTATTTTTTGTTATCATACATCTAGGACTTATACATAAAAATGTGTCAGAGCAGACATACACAAACACAGATGCAACACTGAAAATATCAATAAAATAGCATATACCTATATAAAAATATATGATATTTTTATCTGTTCAACCAAGTTGTAATGAGATATATTTCTCAGAAACCCTAATAGGGAGCTGAAAGTGTTTTTCATGCAAAGAAAAATCTTGAAGACCTATTATTCCTGCATCCTGTCTCTGCGTATATCCCAGTTACTTCGTTGTGAATTGTTGCATGTCCCCAACATGATGTCCATGCCTCAAGTGTAAGGTTTGATAACGTGCAGTGCATAAAAATCTTTGAATGAACACTTGAATTTTGAATCCTGAAATAACATTTTCATAGTGATTTTACCATGGCAGTAATTGTATCTAATGACACTACTTTTAACAGTGAATAAAATAGTTAAGTCCAGCAGGTGGAAAGTGGTAAGCAGCAATCAGAAATGTTCAGGTGCCAAGACCTGTAAAAAATTTGTCTTTCTTACTGAGAACTGATTTGATAGTAAGAGCCCTTGCAAAGTACTAAATCCTTTTCATCCCACATTGTACTCTCATAGTCAGTACCACTCTTTGGAACCTCCCTGAATTCAAATCCCTCCTCAGTGACAGGAAGTCCCCATTATTGTCTGTTTTTTTTCTTTCCTTCTTGTGTTTTTACACTTGTAACTTTCTTAAGGGCAATGAAATTGACACTGGCTGTCAGATTATCAGAGTGGACTTGTAAGGATAACAAAGGCTGAACTTAACTATAGTGATGAAATGGAAGAGAGTGGAAGTGGCTCTGTGGATAAAAGTCATGAAACATCGATTTTGGACCTTATATTCAACCTATAAACCTTTTATATTACCCAACATATTTTAGTTGACCATATTACTGACAGACTTTTAGGTGTTTCCTGTTTTTTCCTCTCTACTTTTTAAATTTTGTTTTGCTTTGTTGATGGTTTTGCTTTTTGCTGGTTTTGTTTTCCTTAATAGTGTCTTTCTTAGTGCTGTGTCAGTTTGGTTTTCGTCACCACATTGTGGAGGGAAGAAAGCGTATAAATTGTGCCAGGACAGTAGCTGATGCTGGAGAGAGAGATGACAGGCTCAGTATTTTACAGTTTGTTAAAAGTAGGTCTCAGTCTTTGAAAAACTGTAATTAACTTTATTGAACATGTAATAAAGTCTGCATTCGCTAGGAGTTTTTTCCCCTAACCAAAATGATGAATCAGTGGCTATTTAACATATAAACATATTTATCCTTGTTCAAAAGGCTGAACACTGTGAATTGAACATTGATGATTGCTGCTTTATATGGAGAGGCACCTCTCTACTGCTCTGATTCTCAACAAAAATTTTTTTAATCATTCAGCAAGGGAGAAAGAACAATATCCTAATAACTCAATGGTAATTTACAAACAATTTATCTGCTACCATAGTGAATTTTAAGACATTATAAACAAAAATCTTGAGAATTTTCCAAGTGTACCCAGAGCAGCACTTTTGAGTACCAGGCTTTTCTTCCAAAGAACAAAAAAATAAGTGGATGAGACAGAAGGAAGAACTTTGAGGTATTTCAAACCATATCATGAAAAAAAAAATCCCCAAAACCCTAGTTAAATTTCTTAATGAATACTAGGTTTGATTGACTGGCAAGCACTAAGGGAGCACTCAGTATGAGAGCTCCAATGTTTGCTTTATTCTTCTAGTAACTTTGCAGTTGTGTAATCCTTCTTACTGACCCTTCTTATGTATTTCTGACTAGAAATAAAATCACCTGGTGAGGAAAGGAGATAAGCTTGGTCAAAGAGGACCTGCCTTTCATAAACCCATTATTGGGCCAGATCCCCTTATTAATAGGGGACACAAGGCACCAAAAGAGCTG